>NC_139351.1:114810690-115088190 GCF_055883805.1 Amblyomma maculatum | reverse complement strand
TAATAATAATAATAATAATAATAATAATAATAATAATAATAATAGTTGGTTGACAGAAAACGGAAGCCGCAGTATCTGTCACACTTGTTCCATGCACACCTGACCCACGCCGTAAGGAAAGGGAAAAAGGTGGGAGTCAAAGCGGAGAGTTAAAGTGTGCCGTAGTGGAGGGCTACGAAGTAATTTTGACCGCCTGGGGATCTTTAACTTGCGCTGACATCGCACAGCACACGACGCCTTTTCGTTTCGCCTCCATCGAAACGCAGCCGCCGAGGTCGGGTTCGAACCCGGGAACTCCGGCACAGTAGTCGGGCGTCTTACCACTGCACCACCCCGGCGGGGCGGGAGCAAGTTTTATCCTGGCGTCAAAAGTAGACCCACTGTGTACGGCGTACCATCTCCTTGGTTGCCCCGGCCCAAGCTCCTAAGAAAAAGGGTTCTGTGCAATATTTTTGCACTATATTTTATTTTATTTCTTTTTTCTTTCTGTTCGAAAAGGAGGGTTGCGGTGTTTTTAGAACTAGCAACCTTCTACTTGAATAAAGACGGTCAGTTTTTAGGTGAGATGCTGTATGCGTTTTTTTTTTTTTTTGTTGTTCGATATATTTTCTTGCATATAGCGCTTGGGGGACTCACATTAGCGTTTTTTTTTTATTCGTGTTTTCAAGGCATTGTAATGAAGAGCAAAGCGGTTTGTCCATTCTTGCTTTTCCAGTCTGCTCCACGGGCCGTTATAGCGCTTTTGTTTTCTTTTTTTCGAGTAGGAGGGCGTACAATATCTCCTTTGTTTAAAAGCTTACCCCAAAAGGCTCATCTCGTGTCAGGTTTTGGGGCTTGAGCTCCTTAAACTTGTTGAGGAGGCTTGCTCTCACCTCCTTCTATATCATATTCTATTTCTTTTTTTCTTCTCATTCTCCCTATTCACAATTGTCTCCTCGTGCTTTTAAACCACTTTCGGAGACGTGTTTTTTAAGCCAATTGCGGTAAATGTTGCAGGCTTGGTTTACCTGCAATGAGCAACGACAACGTCTTGACAACGACAGCCAGGGCTTACCCTGCATATGTTTCTCGGAATAAAATGATTGTTCTTTCTCATTGCGATGTAGAGTACTCTCTTCAGTTGTTGTGCGAGATGTTCGACATATATCTCCTACAATTCATCATTGCGCAATATTACGGAATTTCCGATCACGTAGACAAACGTGCGGTTCTGATAGTTCGTTAATAGAAATGTTTTGTTAGTTGAAAAATATCATTTATTCACCATTCCCAAATTTATATACTCTTTAATTGCTGCTCTATTTCTAATATTTACGCGCCACTAAACATAAATTCACTCTTAAAAGCACTGTAGCTACAAAAGAACATAGCACTTTAGTCTGAGTAAAGGAACATGCGCGCGTTCGCTTTCGAGGTGTAATTTGTATCTGTGCATTAGACCTGTGTTGAAAATGTTTAACAACATCTTTCATAAAAGCATGGGAAGAGAAACAGCGGGGCACTGATGAGGGCACCCTTTCTTCAAAACAAACCCGCGGCTTAATGTTTACTTACCGCCTCGACAGAAAAAAAAAAGTTCTTTTCAGCGCAAATGGGGGTTTACACTACCCTTTTAAATATTCATAGAACAAAGGGCGCGGTTTCTCAGGCGACTGAGCGTAGCAAGTTCCGGCTCAGACTGTTAGTTGCATTTCACATTCTCCGCAACTTCACTACTTCCACGAACGCATCTGCGATGCATTCGTGACAACGTTTTCTTTTTTCTTTTTGCGAATCTGTCGTTCAGTGTATCATACGCTCACGCTTTAAATACATTCAGTAGTTAGCCAGCGCTCGTGTTGTGTCTATTTCCTTGCCCCGTCTCCTGCGCTATTTTCTTCTCCCATGACCGCATTCTCTTTCGTTTAGTGCTCTTGAGTCGATGTGAGACGTCCACGCAGTCTTTTCTTGGTATTCAAGTCATTTACGGTGTTCATGAGCGCACAGCCATCTGCGGGTGTGACCTTTCCCGCTGCACACGTGACGGCGTCACAGCCTCCAGGAAAGCTGTGCTTATCGTCCAGGAACAGTCTATTGTCACGTAGTTCTAAAAAGAAAGTCACACAGTCCTCGGAGAAGAAGATAGTGCCACCGGGCAACGCTAGGTGGCACTATCTTGGTTATCACCTCTGTCGCATTGTCTCCGCCAGCATGGGCGTCGTTTTTCGCATATTGATAGTGGCGCTGTGGTATTTTGCGGACTTTATTCGTGTCCTTTATTTCGTGTTTTCTGCTGCACGTATATTATTGTTCTTCCATTGTGGAACAAAGTATTAATATGAGAAAAGCAATCAAAATTGTTTTTTGTTGGCTACCAATTCTTAAGTATGCTGAATTCAGTTGGCTGCTCTTAACTCAGTTAAAACACGGTGCCTCCTTCCTAATAGGAAGAACCGTGGTGTAATTGGTATTTGTGTTATATTAAGCTCCTAGAACGAAGAACAACGAAACCGACAACGACGAGGAGGACTTATGGACTGGAATAAAAAAGGAGAAAGAGGATTTCATGACCCCTCTAAAAATGGCAAACTTCAATGCGGCTTCCGTCCTATTGTCACACCTGGGATTTCCAGCCTTGGTGGCTTCACGTGCGGCTTCGTTCCTATTACCAAAGTTTCGATTGAGTGCATCCGCGTTCGTATAGGCAACTAAATTTTGGCACTTCGCTTATCGTTTAATTAGCGTAAATGTAACGTAGGCACTCACAAGCCGCAATGAATCAGTTGCTACGCAATTATACTGTTGCGATGAACCTCTGCTTCTCAGGCATTTGAATTCCATGGGTCAATGGTGTAAGAAGATTAGAGGGCAATCAAAAACGGTTGGCCCTCTAACCTTTCCAGAGTCGTAGATAGCTACTGAAACAGGCATTCAAGTGGTATGGAGAGCCAAGAAGAGAGGGAGAGGAAGTTGTAGGATTGACCATAGAATATTGTTCACTTGGTTAGCCACGACGAAGTTCCTCTAAGCTGACATTAGTGTTAATTATATATACAATAGATTCTCTTCAAACCAATTAACGTGCTACGTCATCACTATCATCCCTGTTATTGCCGCAACGATGTCCTGTGCTGATCTCAAGCACCTCTCAAAGATGTCCAGTGAACTCTGTCTTGCGGGATCTGCTGTCAGCCTACCCCCAAGAACTTCATAATATTACCCGCCCGCCTTACTCAATGCTCTCTGCTGAAACAATGTTTTGCAAATCTAACTGAGCGGAACGATTGAGGCTTCTGTGGCAGGTCTCAAAAGAATGACCTTGAGGGGTTTCGTGCGTGTGCTGATAGTTCTCAAAATATTCCGCCGAGGCCGCATACGCGAGTTCTTACATGATGGCCGCGCCCGGCAGCATACCATTTTGGGTCAACCTCAGCTTTGATTTTTTTCTTTAGTCATATGTCGCTACCTGCGATTGTGCATTTATCTGGACTTCTTGTCTCATTGTAGATGTCGCAAACCCTGGGAAACAAGGCGTGAAATTCTGAACTGAGTATTGAAAGCGAAAACGCAGCGAGTAGCGAATCCCGTTATCTTCAGCCAGATGCTTCCAAGCCGAGAGCAACAGAACAAAAAAGAAAAAGAATAACAGTGTTCGCGAAGTGGCGTGGTTAAGGAGCGAGGGTTGCAGACAAGATCTTCCAAGCAGAACGTAAACACAACGCCTGCAGCCGTGGGCTGAGCAGGCAGGTTGAGCGGTGAAAAAATAAACGATGTAATTTTAAACCTTTCGGTGAAGGGATCATTCTTGAGGATACGAGAAGGCGTGGGTGCTCAGCCAGTCGAAGGAATGATGGATTACGGCCTCTCACGCCCCTATCAGCGTCCAGGAACCGTTCTCTTCCAAGTTCCTTTACTCCTCGATCATGCAAATTTTGAGTGCACCCTGCATCGATTGCGGTCGACGCTGTACTGCGACGATGCCTGTAAAGGCGGATCCAGATTTCTGTACGACAGAGGCTGATGCGAAAAGAATCGTTTTTTAGCTGCAAAAAGATTCTTTTTTTTTTTCAGCGCTGTCGGTAGTGTTTATATTTTTGCTTTCTTTTCATTCCTTGTATTCTTGTCAGCGTCGATCCAATTTATGTTCATTTTTGCAAAATTTGCTATGAGGCTTTCTGAGAGCGAAGTATTAGCGGGCGAAAACTCCCGGTAATTTATCCGCAATATCTTCGGCCTCGCTAAGATATTGATGGGATATTGTTTCGTGATAGAATACGCGCCTGATCCTCTCGTGCGAAGCAATTTCTGCGCTAGTTATCTTATCTGCATAATTGATCTATAAGGGGCCTTCCTCTAGGAGACGGTTCCACTAACGTTGCTTGCAGAGGGAAGTTCTGCCTTCTGCTTCAACGCTGCGACAGAATTAGGTTTTTAGCCATTTGGAGCTTAAAAGCAGACTGACTGACCGACCGACCGACCGACCGACCGACCGACTCACTCACTCACTCACTCACTCACTCACTCACTCACTCACTCACTCACTCACTCACTCACTCACTCACTCACTCACTCACTCACTCACTCACTCACTCACTCACTCACTCACTCACTCACTCACTCACTCACTCACTCACTCACTCACTCACTCACTCACTCACTCACTCACTCACTCACTCACTCACTCACTCACTCACTCACTCACTCACTCACTCACTCACCAACTTATTCTTGCTTCTTTGTGTTTCTTATCAGAGCTGCAAGTGGGGCCAGCAGTGTCACATTAAGCGCATGCTTTTATTTTCTTTTCACTCATGATCTGTTTACAGGCAACGTCTACAGTGCGACCGAATAGGAGGTCGTGAATATTCATTTAGGGTCTCATTTGTTGTGGCGTTCTAAATTTCGCCAAGTTTCTCTTTTTGTATTGTGCACTAACGTCCATGTGCATGTTATCTCGGTTAACCTTGTGAATTTAGCAAGTCTAAACTTATCGGCAATCTTCACTGACAGCTCTGCTGTATGTTTCACAAGGATGCCCAAATATATAAAAATAATTCCTTAGTACTCGAATAGACAATCTTCTATACTAATAATTACCCGACCGTCTTATCAGCGGAAGTTTCTCGTATCAGTCATGAAAAACCCTTCTCCTTACCCATGCCCACTTCTCCGGCTTGTTCACTTAGTTAATAGCGAGCATTCGATGCATATCCGGCATTGCAGCAGAAATTTCGAAACTCAGATAAATGTTTTATTAATTATAAACTTTATTGTAAAGCCCCCCCCCCCCCCTCCCTTTCTGTGTTTACCCATACACATGCGCAAAGGTTCTGAAAAAAGCTTTCATTTTTCTCCTGGGAGGCGCATGTATTTGGAATTATTTAATCAGTCATATCGCCCTGCACTTTAGATTGCTGACGCAGAGCATTAGGCTCGTACAAAATATTGATAGTGCAGATGCACTTCTCAAGTAGCCTCTACATATGGCGTGATTAATTAGGTCGCGCTGTCGATAACAAACTTCTTTGACGTCCTGTGGCGCGGACAATGTTTGCACTGCGTCCTATGGAGGCTGCATGGCTACTTTGCCGCGCGATGGTGTGGTACGCTCGCCTAAAAGCGCTCGACGCGGGAAACAGCTATTTAGCCCTCCAGCAGTAGCGTTGCGGCGTATCTCGCTTGGTCGACACTAAAAAGCTTCCAGCGCGAAAGAAGGTAGCGCGCAGGCGAGCCCAGCTGCTTGGGTCGTGTGCGTGTGTTTGCGACGACGTGTACTTAGTCGCAAATGGGGGGCTCCTGCCGTTGGCGCTGAGAAGTGGTCTCTCCAGCGCGCGTCGAGACAGGCCGGAGCGCTTTTGTGGCCAAGCTGAAAGAGGGGACGAGGAGAAGAGAGAAGGAGGGTAAACAATAACGGAACGGAAGCTGAGAAAGTGTGGCGCGAATACGATAAAGCTGGCCCGCTTGAGCCTAAGGAGAGCGCAGGGCATGACGTCATTGTAAAGGTTCCGAAGGAGGGTGAGCCCGCTAGCAGCCGTTAACGAGCAGTCTTGGAGATGCGTGAACGGCCGGTGCGCTCCATTATAAGGGTAACCTGCGCCGTCGACCAGCTGTAGGGCTTGTTTAGAGTTCAGCACCTTGTGTAGCAATTCGTGGAGCGCTGGTTCAGCTGGTTTCTTTTGAAGCGTGGTGGAACACTGCGGCGTGCGAACCATGCTAATGGTGCACCTCGTCCTCTGCGTCCTGTGCATTCAGCTTGTTTAAATGTTAAGGAAGCTGTGAAGGGTGCGAACTTTGTTAGCTGTAAAAAAGCAGAAGTGCACTTGAAGCGAATGATAGGCTTTTGACTTTTCTTTTTATCTTGGCCCTTTTTCTATCCAGAGAGCCGAGTCGTTTTTGTTGATTGTGTGGTTTCTTAGAAAGAGGCTAACGTATATACAGTCATGTGCAAAACTTTGCAATGAAATCAAGAAATAAAGGCTGAAATAAAATAAACGTAAATGAGAGCGCTTCCGTAAGCTGAACAAATTTTCTCGGGATTTGAACAGGCAAGTACTGATAATTCCTGAATACTTTTGCCGCATCGCACAAAGGCAGACAAAGTGGCTGAACGCTTCACTGAACTTGGTGAAATGCGTAAAAATGCTGATTACGAGGTTCAGGAGCAAAAAAGAAAAAAAAAAAGAACTCGCTAGCACGTAAAGCAAGAAAAACAGACAGGCACTGCGAGGGCTGTTCACCTGGAATAAAGGAAGAGTCTGATAGGGGATATAGCACGTCACGCCTCGAACGCACAGAGCAAGACCAAGCGCCCGGCTCAGGTTGGTGAATATCAGCGGGTGAAGGCAGCAGCGCGTACGGCACCAAAATAGCTTTTATCTTTATTCAAGAAGCGTGTCATAAGACGTTGTAAGAAAGGGAGAAGGAAATGTGTGAGAAAAATAGGAGTAAAGTCTTGCAGTGCTCAGTTAGTCTCAAAGAAACGGTACAGCGATAAGACACTTCAGCGAGACGTATTCACCGTGTACCGCTCGCGCCATCTATGTGGCGTCTTACAATAGTTTGTGTTTTTTCTTTCTTTCTTTTTTTCTTTCTTTCTTTCTTTCTTTCTTTCTTTCTTTCTTTCTTTCTTTCTTTCTTTCTTTCTTTCTTTCTTTCTTTCTTTCTTTCTTTCTTTCTTTCTTTCTTGCTGAAAATCTTCTTTCTTATTTTTAAGCCTTAATCGCCTTTATCACTATTCATTCCTAATATTAATGAATATTATTTTCCGCTTTCATCACTGACTATTTTTATTCCTAAAGACTTTTCACCTGTCACTTTTCTGGAAAATTTGTTTGTTACGCTTATTTTAAGATACTAAGATACGAATGTTTTACCGAAGCGCAATCAATTGATCTCCGTTGTTTATTTATTGCACGCCGATGTAGTATTGTTAACAGAAACGTGGCTTTCCTCAAAGGTCGATAACAGTGAACTTCTGATTTGCAAGAAAATGTTTAAATATACCGCGGTTTGATAGAGTACAACGATGTGGTCCAGGTGTTATGGTTGCAGTTGCTGACTGCCTTGTTTGGTCATGCATAGATATTGTTACCAATTCAGAAATGATATCGGTCGAAGTTTCTGTGTCTTCCAAGAGATTAGTTTTGATTATTTGCTGCCGCCCACTATCGTGTGGCAGTTCGTTTGTATATTAACTACACGATGCTATCAATCTGATTGCTGTGCGCTTTCCGAACGTTCCTATCGTTTAAGTCGGCGATTTCAACTATATATCGATCGTGGGGTCGAACTCCCCCCTTATCCTAGCCTTTTTCTCGACAGAATGCAGTAACTTTCTTCATTAGTGTGCTAATCATAACGTTTTACAACTTACCATTGAACCAACCGGAACGGCGTCATCATTATCGAGCGTGTTCGATCTAGTGTAAATCAACCCGCCCGACGTTGTCACTTGTGTTTTACACCTTCCCAGATTAAGTGATCATTCGCTGCCCCATTTTGAACTAAATACTTCTGTTCCTACTCGCGATAAAGAGTAGAGCGCATTAGGGATTAGAGCAGCCCTTTTTGTCGCTAGTAATAAGAAGTTAAGCATTTTATTAGAAGGCCTTTTACTGGGGTTCTCCGAACGCTCGGTTAACGCTAACTAGAACCTCTTTAAAGAAAAGTTTGATTCGCTCACTAACGTATTCATACCACTAACGACTTTCACGACTAATAAGCAATAACTGTAGTTTATAGACCCAGACACTAAAAAGACTTGCTAACAAGAAAAAGGGTCTCTTTCGATCTCCTGAGTGATCAAATTTTCAGTATTGATGGGAGGCATATTTTAGTACAGTACCAGCTCCTCGAGCAGCTCTAAAAACTGACTGGGACTCATTTTTCAACCAAACACTGCCATTATTACTGACTACTAAAGTGAAGCAATTTTGTAATGTAGTGCACAACAAATATGACTCTGCTCTCTTTAATAGATCTCCTGATTGTGAAGTTCTTCCTGCGGATATATGTGCCTCCGTATTAAATTCCGTATTTTCTTTGTATTTTCCGGTCAGTCCAATCATTACCATGCTTTCTGATTATACGACCATAAATCATTCTTTGATAAAATTGGTTAACACTACAGAATGTGACGCATAATTGAAAGGCTTAAGGTATCCTCAGCAGTGGAATTGACAACATTATTTTTAAATTTCTGTTAAATACAAAGCTGTACTCTTGTATTATAGTGACTAAACGTTTTGAGCAGTCACTTGATACAGGCTGTGTACCCGATGACTAGAAGATTGGCAAAGTAATTTTCTTCATACGTCACGTGATGAACACTGGCCTAATAACTATCGTCCCATATAACTTCCAGCATTGTAATATTCTGTGTAATAATAACTGGAACACGTCATCTTCTCTCATCTTCCTAAATTCCTTGAAAGTAATTCTTTTTTTTTAGTAACTTTAAAATGATTTCTGAAATACATTCTGCTGTCAGACCCGGTTTTAATGTTTTCCTCCTACTTTCATTGTATTTTCGACGATGGGTCACTGGCAGAATGCATATTCCTGGACTTTTGTAAAGCTCTTGATGAAGTCTCGCATGAATTACTTCCCTTTAAGCCAAGCAGATTAAACTTGGTTGCTAACTTACTTGGATGGCTGTACTATTTTCTTACTAATCGATCTCAATTCGCAGTGACAAATAGTACTGACTCTCAGTTTTCCCCACTTAATTTCGGTGTGCCTACAGGTTCACTCTTTGGACCTCTTCGTTTGCCCAAATACGCAAACGACTTGTCGTAGTACATTACTTCATGAATTTGTCTCTTGGCAGACAACTGTGGTATCTGTTGTAAAATTAACAATGAAAGTGACAAACAGCATTTTAGAATGCTTTCAGTGTTGTAATATGAAACTTAACGTTAAAAGTGTAAACATATGGGTGTCAGCCGCATCAGCACAACAGCTCCTCCGTTCTACCTCAACATTGCTCGTCTAGAATCTGTCTATTCGTAGAAATAATTTGCTTTTCACGTAACTAACAACTTATTAATGAAGTTGCATGTTCATCACACAGCTAGTAATGTTGACAAAACGCTTGGCGACTTCAGAAGAAACCGTTCACTTTGTATTGTCCTAGCACACTAAAACCTCTCTTTTACGAAACATTGATTCGTTCTAAACTTGAATATTCAGGTTTTGTCTGGACGACGGGTATCGTTTCAATCATCAATGAACTGGCAAGTGTGCACAATCCCGCATCTTGCCATATATTGTCTAACTATCACCGCATTTCTAGTGTGACTGCCATCAAAGTGTTCCTGTCATTGCCTCTTTCAACTGAACACAGAAAAGTGTTTCGGCTGAGTTTATTACATAAGATTTATGACTAAAATTCATATTCAGGGCAGGAACTTTGAACACAATCATCCTCTTCACCACGCATTGATTCCCGTCACATGGTAGGAATTTGATTATGTCGCACCATATATTGCCGTGACTCCGTCATTCCCAGCACTTCTAATAGTTGGAATCACTTTCCTCGTGTCAATGCTGAAATTGCAGATGTCATCGTTGTTCGTGCTGCTGTCACCAACCCTTTCTACTTCAATTTTTAGCAAGGGCCTCTGCTATCTTTTTTCTCGCTGTCCATTTTTTAATATGTACCGCTTTGTTGCACTGCTGCAGGTTTTGCGCTTTATATCTTGTTGCGCATTTGTAAATATTTTTTGTTTTGTGACCATTCAGTATTTCGCTGTTTTTTTATGGCTTGAGTTTTACTGTTTTGTTTCACCATATTCCCCTTAGTAATGCACTTGGCATCCAATCCCACTCTTCTCTCACTTTCGCCGAGAATCATCACAGCCGGCATCCACCTGTCGGCATCCAGCATGGTCCCAGTGAATCATGCCTCTCTAAGCAGCTGCTATTTTCAGTGCGCTTGTCGCTACGTGCCGTGTGCTATGCCAAATTTACCCTCGGCAAAGAGCTGATACCCGCCTCAGTTGCTTGCTGACCGGTCCACTCGCCTGCCCACCACTTGCGATTTTTCCAGCCGCGTCCTCCCGAAGTGCTGTATAGCTCTATATATACCCATTCGTATCAAGACACGACTACGACATAGACACGAGACGATAAACGATAATGTGCATGACGCTTCTGTCTACTTACTTTACCGTATGCTTTACTTTGTACCAAAGGCGCAATTCACCATTATATCTGCCGGAGGTGGCAAAGAGGCGGTGCTAAGCACAAGCATGGTTGAGGTTGCAAACGAACACCTGAATACTGAAGTCCCCCAGCATAACTACATTAATTTTCATTACACTGATAAAAAATCAGCATGCACTGTCATGCAACATATCCCCCATTCTAGCTTTCTTACCTTTTAACGCAAACTAACTTACACGCTTTGTACGGTATTTATCAGCGAAACAACTTTGGCTTTCGTGAAGGTAAAAACGCTTTAACTGCCTCACTCCCCGGTCGACGTATCAGCTGCGACAGGTGGGATATAAACGAAGAAGATGTAGCGGAAGAGGCACTATTGTGTAGTGCATTGAATACATTTCGGCCACCTGGAGCCCTTTAAACTTGCTATAACATCGTACAGTGAACTATAGCGTCATGCATTACGCCTCGGTAATAATGTGGATGACAAACCAGGAAGTGAGCCCGCATCATTAACCACACGAAGGCGCGAGTTTCATCCGGCTGCAGAAGCGGCTTTTCAAGGTAAGTTAACAAGGGCAAAAACAACAAGCAACAATAAACAACACTAGCGAATCCCATGGCGAAAACAACCCGCTTACGTCGCAGCCTTACCGTCTGTCGCTTGCGCTTCGCAGTCAGGTGCATCTCATTATATATACACAAACGCAACGAGTTTTCGCAGTGCTTAATAACTGCTTGCGTCGTCTGCATTCGGTGCAGAAACGAGCTTTTTGTATTTTAAAGCTGGCGAACCTCGACGGCTTTCAGTGTCTGTAACGGCTAAACTTCTTTCTCGAGCCACACAATGAGAATGCGGAATTGTTCCCGTGCTAGTTGAGTGCCCCTTGCCATGTAAAATAAATGCGCCAGTGATGCACATTTTAGTCAGCCTCCCAGGTTTCGCGTGCATCACGTGCATACCCTAACCAAAAGTAGATATCGAGTGAAAAAGAGGACAGGCATGTGTACACCGTGCGGTGCTACATTTGTCGGAGCTAAGCGAGAACTGCATTGAAATGCACAGTTCTTTTGCAGGCCAGGCGGAATTCGGGCAAAAAAAAGCAAAACATCGAAAGCAGCTTGTGGCACCTTTGCAGGAAAACCGGCGAGCAAAAGTGACCGATCAATACCGAATGCAACCATCCAGAATACGTACACTTTGCGAACTCTTTGCGAACTCCGCGGAAGGGGCTCTCCCTGGAGGCGAGAGCTTGTATTTATTTTGCTGACAATAAAGCCTCGAGATTCTCCTCGGGTGGGAATGAAAAACTTCAAGACTTTTCTTTGTGTCGAATTACGAACCTGAAAACCGCCTTCCACAGTGCGCTGACAATCCATTCTTAACAAGTTGTTTGTACAGACAATTTTTTTTTTATTTCTACGCCCTGCACAGCTTGGAGCGAAGAATCGAATTAGCTTCGGCAATAGTAAGTTTATGTATTTCTTTGATTGCGAGTAGAAGGTTTTCAAGCGAACACTGCTTATTCGCATGCGGAGAATTGCCTACAGACCTTTCCTCGCTTGACCTGCTGGCTTATTTCCGTCTCCACTTTGCCTATCTTTAGTGAGAAAGATAAACCAGCTAAATAAAATGCAGGTAGCTTCATGCTGGAGCTTCCTTCGCATAGGTACTTTGTTTAAAAGGCGACAATATGAAGAGAAATAAAAGAAATGCAGGACGGCGCTTAAGTCTGCTTAAGCGTGAAAATGACAAAAGCCACTTTACAGTACTGTTGCATTGCCATTGTCATCGCTACTATCATCCTCATCACTATCGCTGCTATCATCATTAAAAACTAAATGCACCATAATTGTCATTACCGCCACTACTATTATTGCTGTTATCACTAACTGCATCGCCATTGTCACCGCTATTATCATCCTCATGTTATACAAAAAGAATTACGCTTTCTTCCTCGTGAGCCCGGCGTGGAGTAGTGGTTTGCGCTCTCGGCAGGGAACTGGAGGGATGGTGGTACGATTCCTGGTGCAAACAGATTTTTTTCTTTGCATTTCGTGCAGACACTTCCTGTCTACACCACCCATGAGCCAATACAGGCTTTCCTCTTAAAGACTCCTATCATTTCGTCTTTTGTTGCTAGTTTAAAGCATGGCGTGCTCGATATAACTCGCATTCGTCACTCGCGCCAGCTGGCTAAAGCGGGTTAAGCAACCGCGGTACGCCGCTCAGAGGGCAAGGGAAAAGTACAGGGCAGTGTAGGGTATACAAAGATAACTTGCAGGCGACGTTCTGATACGATATAGTGAGTAAATGTCTATAATCTCATGGCATACACACCTGCTCACGCATTTTCGTCGAGTCGCCAAACGCAAACGCTAGAGATTTCTTGCGAGTACGCTTTTGCAGGCTAGTTGGTGCCTAAGCATTCTGTTTTTTTCTTTTTTTTTTTGCGCAAAAAACACGACACAGAAGAAACGAGATAGACATGGACAGATATTTCTTCATTTTCTTTTTTGCTCGATAACCTATTGGTCGAGCTTAAGTAATGGTGCTCTACAGCGCGAACGACGAGACCTAGCAAACCAGACATAGTTTGAAGCTTTTCGTCAAAAAATTTGCAAGCTGGCTTTTCACGGCCAGTTAAAGAAACCATAGTGAGAGAAGCATTTTAAAGAAGCTGTGGCAGAAATAATTACGCCCCAAACATAAAAAACAAGGAGCAAAATTCAGGAGTGATTCCTTAGGAACATTGGTACGTTCACAGCGAAGTACCAGTACGGATATAGTGAAGACTCATCACATTAACATTTTTGCCACTCTCCGCTGTGTTTCCGCCGCGTGATCAAAGTTAGTCAGCTCTTGCTTCAACGAAGGCTTAGCACCTTAAATTTTTTACGAGTACGCTGTACTGATCTTGAGGGTCATGGACATTGTTATAATAAATCAAGCGCACGAACAAGGAGGGAATCGATCAATCTTCGACTAAGGAGGAGAATACGGGGAAAAAAGGATTCATCCGAACTGCTGACGTCCGTGCCGTGCTTTCGACAAGTGCTTCTGGTTTCACGTCTCTATTTTATACCGTCTAAGATCGACTTTTCCGAATATTGATTGTGGAAGAAACTATTGAACACTGGGCGACAGATAATGCGCAGACCGACCGACAAAATCCTATAGACGGTTTGCTCTAGGCACTCTAGATGACGCTACACTTTGCTATATTGCATTTCTTTTTTCTCTGGGCTTACACCGTATATGATGCTCTCTTCGGAGCTGCCTAGTTACGTAATCTGGTGCGCTGTAACATGTAGTATATTACCTCTAAATATGCGTAACCTGGAGTTTTCCTTTTTTTTTTTGCGCGCGTGTGTGTGTGTGTGTGTGTGTGTGTGTGTGTGTGTGTGTGTGTGTGTGTGTGTGTGTGTGTGTGTGCGTGTGTGTGTGTGTGTGTGTGTGTGTGTGTGTGTGTGTGTGTGTGTGTGTGTGTGTGTGTGTGTGTGTGTGTGTGTGTGTGTGTGTGTGTGTGTGTGTGTGTGTGTGTGTGTGTGTGTGTGTGTGTGTGTGTGTGTGCGTGCGTGCGCGGGGGGGGGGGGGGGGGGGGGGGCGGGGGGATGGTGCTCTCAGAAAAACAAGAAAGGTAATACTATAAACATAAAATGTAATAAATTGCTTCGTTTCTTCTTGATTTGTTTATTATATAGCTGAAAACAGCAAAAGCAACACGCATGGTTCGGCGGTTATTTGTTTTACATTTCATTACGAGCCACTGTCGCTTGGTTGAGCCCACTATTGAAACGAAGCAGCTGAACATTGCTGTATCCTGCGTCAGAGCGTATTACAATCTCCGCTAGTGTGATGAAATTATTTGCGCAGCCATTGTGAATCAGATCTTATTGCTGCTCGCACTTGAGCTGCCATTGAAAGCATTGGCATGCAGTTTCGTGTTAAGGTTAACAGACTTGGAAAATTAAGAAATCCTAACGCTTTAATATTTGCTTTTCTCTTGCAGGTGAGTGGCTTTGCTTTGCCAGCGTCATCGTACTCCGCTTCCATGCCCACTGATGGATTTGCGTGAGTAAAATGCAGTTTCCCGTTTCTTTACTTCTCGGCACAGGTTCTCTTGCTGCATTATACTCGTCCAAGGTGTCGGAAAGATTGATGCTTGCTTTCATTCCTTGGGCGAAGATTATTGAGCATTATGCACAATTCGCCTTAGCAAACGAGACGCAGTCTTTCGCTCAACGAGCGGACTAGTTTTTCAGAACTGTGTGCAGGGTGGTATTGAAAAGTCACATTGCCTGCTCTAAAAAAAAAAAAAAAAAAAAATGCGTGGAATCAATTTTTTGTTTTGGCATTTCTAAATATTTCTCACATAGGCAAGCTTCTCTGACACGAAGTCTGCACTTTAACACTGGCATTGTACAGATTGCTATTCTCACTATTATAATGGTACCCTGCGGCCCTAGTTCCAGCTATTTCTTTTTGCCATCTTTGCTTTTAATGGGGGGAGGGGGGGGGGGGTTGTGAGGCTGCTGTGTCATGAGCACCTAGTCGTAGCACCATGTCCTACTGGTAATTGCTTCGACAAGATCAAAACTGAAAAAAAAATGAGGTGTCGCACAGTCCACTTGAGAACATCAAGAATGCAGTCCTTCAATTTCGCACCAGACTTGCTCCAACACATCTATTCACTGAGTCAGTAATATGCTCGCCAGGCGTGAGCTAAAGTTTCATCTGTCCGCTTTGATCAAAGTATGCTCCTTAAGACCTGGTGTTCACATTAGCGTACTCAAGACATTTTCCAGCCGTCGGCCCAAACTATTATTCCTCTCTGCCACCTTTCTCCGTCCTTTGCGCAACAGTTACTATTGCCTTCAGAAACAGGCGACAAATTCTTTTCAAGATGTCTTCTGGAAGAGATTACTTGTAAACTCTGTGGAAACGTTTGACAATATTTACGAAGATGGCGCATCATAATGCACAAATAATGTAGACAGATGAAGTTTATTTATTTATTTGGATACTTTCAGGGCCCATGACGGCGTTTCAGAAGGTAATGGAACGCAAGAAAAAATATATAACTATAGTTACCGCTAGTATTGAGGCAATACAGAAAAATACAAAAAAAAAGTAGGAACACACGGCGGCGAAAAAGAGTTTACTGGGAAAAAATATGTTCTCCAGTAGCAGATCTTAACGGGGAATTGTCGGTAATTGTGGCAATTGAGGTGGGCAGGTGGTTCTATTCGTTGCTTGTCTTGGGAATAAATGAGTGGAAATATGTGTTTTATGCAACAAGTGGGGATGCCTACATTACTGCCTCAATGGAATCAATGCAGACTCATTTCTGTCTTGTATATTGTTTTTACTATGCAAGATAATGTTCGCTTGCCACTCAGACGACGAAGGAGTCTTGAATCTATAAAGGCGCAGCAACATACCGGCGCTTTTCTTGAAACGTCGTTCTCGCTTCTGCTACGATTGCCTGCAGGCTTTTCTCAGGAGTTGAATTTCGCTATAAACTCTGTCTACATAATGCCAAGTGGACACACTATGGAATTGAACGGCGGCGCAACACGGAAACGGACACAGACAAGAAGGGGACACCACATGCGCACACTACCAACTATTTATTAAACGGAAAGGTGGCATATTTATACGTCCATCTCAAGCATCACACTCATCGCCACAGTCCGCTCCAAACCCAACACGTGAACGCCGAGCAGCCCCAACAGGAAATCAGACAAGATATTTCTAACCTCAGTAATAAACTATCAAAAACGGAAAAAAAAAAAAACATTTTTTTTAGAACGGAAGGCAGGCCATATCTCATAGCAAATGCAGTGTGGACCGAAAACAGCAGAGTAAGACATGAGAAGCGACCAGCCCGAACCCTAACAAAAAAATAAAAAAAAAATAAAACGATAAAACAATCGTAGCAAAAGCAGAGTCAAAAACAGTTAAGCAAAAGCAGTCAGAACCCTAAGCCAACAACAAAAGACGATCGTGGCAAAAGCAGAGTCAAAACAAAAGAAACTACAGCGGTCAAACCTAAAACAACAGCAACAAAAAGCATTGGTAGCAAATGCAGAATCAAAACGAGCGACGAAATTAACAACCCGCCTAACTAAACATCACAAGGCCGTTAAAAATTCCGGGCTTAAAGTCGCACAGTGCATGCCGTCACAAAATATTATCAAGGAATGAAACTTCACTTCTACAGAGGGATACAGACGAGTCGCTAACACAAATGCTACCCTTCTTTTTGATCATAAAGGCTTCAAAAATTTCCCGTGCCACCTGATCGCAACACACTATTTCTGGTTGGCAGCCCTTATTTGTACTGTCCCTTCGACATCGTTCGTATTTTGATTGCCTAGCCCTATCTATACCGCCGAGAATAGCTCGGGTATTGAACGCCAAAACGTTCATTTATGGCTGCGTTTACGACTACGGCAGTGAACTGAGCACAGCCTACCGCCCCCCCCCCCCCTACACACACATACAGACATACACAACGGCGCGGCAGACAAGCCTCCATACTAGCTGTCGTCACAGTTACCACATACTGGGCGTAGCGCTCCCGCCATCGAAGAAACGAATTATTGCTGTCAGTGGCAGGCATTCGTTCTCTCTTGGGGCTGTACGTATAGTCTGAAGTAACGGTGCATACGACGTGATCCGCTGCATCGACCTATCACATCCAGCAGTATCAAATAAAGCTGTGCTTACGTAACAACCTGCCTCCACTTTTGACATTGCTGGCTGTGAGCCGCCCTTGTTCACTGCGCTATATTTGTGCGCTGGAGTTGCGATAGCCGGAATGTTTTTTTTTTTTTTTTTTTTCACTTATCTAGGCAGAAGCAGATATTCGCACACTTGGAGGAAGAAAGTGGTTGCGGTGGACAGGTAATTTCACATCTGCGGAAAATCATCTTTAACATTGGCATGCACGAGTGTTCAAAGGATTGTCTACACAAAACTCTGCGGCTTGTGTGCCGTGTATTAAAGATAGCGTTCGTGATCGGTAAGTGCCGCCGAATAAATGCTGCAGATAAGTATCTCAATCGTAGTAGCTCCAGATTATTAGAAAAACAAGTGACGAAACAAACATATTACCAACACACTGCAATTGCAACTGAAAGAGAGTTGGGCTAGCTGGTTTTTGTTGAAAAGGTCTCCAACATTTATGACTACAGAAGAGCTTTCCGTTGATCAGAAAATTCTTAGTGGCTGAGGCATAACTCACGATGACATTTCTGCTGGTTTTATGGACTGAACTTGAAAACGGTCATGAGGTTAGTGACTGATCTCCGCAGCTGCTTAGCGTTTTTCGCTTGATACAAGTGTAGAACTTCAGATAGATATTCTAGTTGTGTGGATCATATTTCCAGCCCTAAATGATGCTGACGTTTCTCCTATCACGTCGCATGTTCAATAGGCGCCTAACAAGCATAATATATCTTCGCTCTAAAGTCGCGCATTCGTTTGTTATGCGAGGGCTACTTTGCCTTTCCGTTTGGAAGAAACAGGAGAAGGCGAGATGAGAAAAAGTCTCGTACCTCTAAAAAAAAAAAGAGCAGAACTCCGTAAGGTAAAAAATAAAACTGAATTTCAAGTAGCGACAAGTGCATCTATATTGCTCACTCGTAATCCGCACTGGTGCTCGGCACGGCCTATTCGCACAATAACCACCTTCCCACCATCTCAATCCGATTTCTCAGTAGTACGCTGTGTTTAAACTCATGTTATCCTCGTATCATGCACTTGTGCAGCGATCAAGTGAAATCCGTGCTCGGCGACAGTGTTTCCTTTCTACAAAACGATAGCTACAGAGTTGCAGCGTTCCTACCTGTGCCGTTCCGCCAAATACTTGGACCTCTTGGCAATGATCCTTTCTACCAGGAACTTTGCCCTCCACGGGTTGGTATAATAACTCTATATTCTCCCCGTGGTGACTTCACTCCGTCGCTTGATGATCTGGTGCTGTCCTCTAAAGCTTGCGACTAGGTATGTCCAGTGAATTAATCAATTACAGAAGAACTGCGTTTTTCGTCATTGTTAAAACCTAGCAGTTGTATTAGAAATTTGCTTTAGATAACAAAACTCGACAATATAAGACGTTGTAAGAGATGAGCAATACGGCAAATGTGGGCTGTATCCGGCCGCGTACGAAGAAAACGCATGTTTTGGCTTCGTAGCCCTCGCTCAATAGTCGGGCGAGATTCACCGAGTACAGTTTCGGAACCCACGTCGGTCTAAGGTCTATCCTTAGCTGCTTATTCGGACGAGCTGTGATGTTATTCCATAACGACAGCTGTATAAGTCATGTTCGGTGAGATAACGTCGTCCTCCTTGACGCTATCACACTCTCCTGGCAACTTTCGCTTTTCCCCTCGCTCTTTTCTCTCGCTGCTTCTGTAACGCCGGATGCCTGCCTTGTATAGACGGCTGAGCGTCAAATGTTGCCGGCAGACGCGGCAGACACACGTGCTACTGTACCCTAGAATATACCGTACACCATTCCCTGCATCAGTAGCCTCACGCCTCATGCCTTGTTACTACAACCAGCCGCTCTAAATGTCTGAATAAAATGCACTTACGAAAAGCTACCAGTCGCGCCATAGAGGGTGTCAAGGAATAAACATTACGCCTCTACAGAGATTTACTACACGCTCCGATTTGCATGGATGTTTTGTATCTTCATTTATGCCTCTACAATTTTAATTGCCACAATTGGGAAAACATCCCGTGAATTTGTCAGAAATGAATCCCCCTTGCTACGGCCATATTTTTATGCTGGCACGTCTTCTCCCCACTACAGAATTAGCCGATAATCGGCGGTGAGAAAAAGGCGATAGGATGTAGGATAATTAGTGCGACCTGAATATAAACAGCATCCACACTCAACATTTCGCGCACGGGCTGAGGCAAACTAGCTCCGCAACTCAGTTGTCGGGCCTTCATTCTACCCTTTGTTCTTTCCAAGCACGCAGGGATTCAAGGCAGCTAGGAGTCGGCGCGTACGAGTTTGGGATGCAAAAAAGGTCAATGGCGCGCCGACACAGGAGCGTTGCGGCGGCTCGTTGGAATGGGACTCACGAGGCCGAGTGAAATTCCGAGCTCTGCACCTGCCGCTTGCTGTTTTAGCGTGTTCACGATGCTCCCGAATCTTCCTTTGACAGGGCCGCCGTCAAGGCGCTTTTTGCGCTAAGCGTATACACCTCGCTCGATCGAAAAGCTATACCGCCGCACCCCAGTTTCGAGTGGGATGTTTTCGGGATATGTAAGTGGAGTCTGGAACATGATAGGAAAAATGGAGGTCTATAGTTTATCGATAAGTGCTACGTAATTGATTGGAAGTGCGATGGGCGGCTGGTTGCTAACGTTAAATTCGTAAATTTAATAAACAATTGATGAACAAAGATAATTAAAACTGCAAAATTAGAAACACGAACAGGAGATAAGTACTGGGGAATTGAAATAACAAAAAGACAAAAGGGCGGAGGTATTGTGTCGTAGTCAGTCGTAGCTAACGATTTGAAAGGGGTGAGTAATGGTGCCGTTGTTCGTCGTAGTGAAAGTGCTGAGGCGTTGCGTTATAGACTGTCGTAGTTGAAAAAGTTAATGAATCAAACGAACTCACGTTATCGCGTTTACTCTTAAGACGAAGCTCAAGCATTGTCCTGATTTTTTCGCTTCCAGACACTTTCATAAAATTCAGCAGCAGCTGCAGTGTTTTTTCACGTGTAGCGGCCGTCTCAGGTTGCTTCTGATGTCTCCCACTTTGAGTGAAGGTTTTTTAGAGTACTGCAACAAGACGTTTTCCAATAAAACGGATAAACTAATGTAAATTTGTACCGATAAGGATTTCACTGTTTTTTTTTTTTTTTACGCATATGCATCGCTTGTCTCTGAGAGCGCAGGGATTTGGGAGGGCTACAGGACAAAAGAAACGAATTTGTTCGAAATTAGCTTAAGTATCACTGCAGCTGGGGCAGGCTGTATTGAGAGCAGCTGGAAGGCTAGCTTGCCGTTGCAAATTACACGCAAAATATGCTAATCGCTTAATATGTTCTTGTGAATAAAATCATTCTCACGGACTCTTGTTTGAATTTTAGTCCTCTATTCCTTTCACGCTCCTCGCTTTCTTCTCATCAGTTCGCATTATTTATTAGTGAGTGCAGAGTTGAAACATAGATTGCTTGTGTTTCTGCTCGCATGTTGATTTGAGCACTGATACAAGTGAACGTACCGCCACAAAGAAGTAACATACCTAACAAAATTCAGGCTCTGCAGCGTGTAAGAACCTTGCGCGGCCAATTTTCTCAGCTCAGTTTCATTCATTTGCCTCCCCACAATTTCATGGTTGTTTTGTATTTGCACAGCCTTAGTACCAAAGGAGAGCTGCTAATGAACTCCATTCGCTGTGTTGGGAAGTTACGCCAGCGGCTTCGCCAGAACGAGGGGAACCGTCTGCATTTGGCCAGCACATTTAGAGCAGGAAGCAAATGGGTTCTTAATGTTATGGTTAAAATTCAGCGCTGCGCTCTTCAATAACAATGCCAGTGTATCGCTAGGCCTGCGTTTATTCCAAACACTACGTGACGGCGGAGCACTCTGCGCGTCCGTCTATTTCTTCTGCGGGTGGCTTTGTATCTAGCTCAGATGTTTACTGCCAACATCATTTCGTGTATTCGACTTGAGCTGGGTGGCGATCTGAACAAAGCTTTCGCACCCTCTACTTGGGTGAAATTAAACGTGCCGTGCACAGAAGCATCTAATAAGTGCACTGCCCAGGATTCAAAAATTCTTTTTTTCTTTCGTTCTTCGTTTCTTCCTTTCCTTGCATCCCTTCCTTCTTATTATTTTATTTCCCTCTTCCTTTATTTCTACTTTCCTTCCTGTCTACCTTTAATATTTCTATTCCTTTTTCTCTCTTTCTTACATTCTTTCTGTGTTTTTTTATCACTTACTTCTTTCATAATCTATTCCTCTCTGCACTTCATGCCGTCTTTTTCTTTCGTTTCCTCTTTTCATTTAATTCAGACTTTCTCTTTTTCACGCAGTCCTTCTTATTTACTTTCTTTTTTGCTTCCGTACCTTAATGTCCTCTGATGTCGCTCGTGTTGTGTCCTTCTGCTCTTGGTCCTTGTTTTTCGAGCTGACTTCAAAATGAACCAGGTTCAACTCGCCCAACTTTCAACCTTACTACATGTCCTCTATTCTTCTTGTTCTCTTTCTTTCCTCTTGTTTTGTTTTCTACCCTATTTTCTTTGTTTTCTTCTTTGTTCTTCAATTCCTATTTCGATTCCTTCCTAACTGTCGGCGTTCTGCCCTAGTCACTGCTTTATCCATGTGCTGGAGCCTAAACACAAGCCGTCAGAAACATCGGGGACAGTTGCGGTGTTAACAATGCTTCCACAAGAAACACCCTCCATGACACAAAACTAACACTGGCACAAACTACCGGCTACTCGGCTTACAACACCCGCAAGAAATGCCCTCCATGACACAACACTCTTACCAACTACCGGCTACTCGGCTAAAAACATCCGCAAGGAATGCCCTCCATAAGACTACACTAATACAAGCTACCGACTATTCGGCTAACGACAGCCATCCACAGTGCTGAGACGTTGCCCAGCGATGACTCGGCGCCTTCGGCGGTGAGATTCAAGAGACTACAGTCATACTAGAAGGCACTACGTTCACATGACACACACAGCAAACCTTTACCTGACGTGCGCGATTCGTCTCTTAACATAAAACAAGTTCATAAAACGCCTTGCATGGGGCATCGTTCTTTTTCGCAGCCCTCTCGATACCATCAAAGAAGCACACGGCACGGTCAGTAAGAAAAAAAGCGGTGAAATACTCCAGCCGATTTGATATGTGAATGTAGTCACTGGCTTTGAGGCGGGCTTTTCTTGGTGCTCGGCGTAATAGGCTCATCTGTTTCTGTTCTAATTTCGCATCGCACTCGGGGCCATCCGGCGTGATCCAAATTACCTTCCCGTGCTTGCCATTATGACTCCGTTCCTCATGCCTGCATATTTTATGCTTTCTATTTCTCTGGCGTAAGCTGGATATCTCTTCTACCGCAGCAGGGGCTACCATCTGCAGCGCTTGTTCGATAATGATCTCATATCTCACGTTTTTCCCACTGGTACCCGATGCCTTGATTATCATCTTGACATCGTATATGTAGCATAGCATCAAAAGAGGCCCTCTGCTGACAGTAATGACACATAGAAAAGTTTACACAGAGGAGTGTACTTTGTGAACTCGTCAAATTATGCGTCCCCTCGCCTTTTATTTTTTTTTTGTTTTGGCCGGAAAAAAAGCTAGTTTTCTTGCCTCTTATAAAAGTAGCAGCGCTCTGTCGGCTGATTTGCAGATAATTTGCATATGACGCATTACGACGTATCCGTGGCATGGAATTCATAGATGTAGAATCCTCGCTTAAGCTGACGCAGTAGCACGTTCTTTTGTATAACCTTTACACACAGCAGGCTATCAGTCAATCAATCAATCAATCAATCGTTTAAACAAGTATTCAGTCAATCATCGATCAATTGTCAGTCAAGAAACTGAAGAAGATCGGAAGTCAGTCAGTCGGTGTGTTAAACAATTAATTATTCAGTCAGTTGCTCCATCAGATCGTCGCTCGGTCGGTCGTATTATAATGCGATAACATACAGGGTTCGTGCCAGCAAAAATGATCCCCATCTTTCATACGGGACATGTGTTCAGGCCGGCGGCAATAGGAAAGGGACATGACCGAGCAGCGGCTTGTCGGCGGGCTGTGTGCGTCACTAAACCACATGACATACTGCTTAGCTCACAGGAGGTCTGCGAGGTGGCAGTTAGTAGTGTAGCGCTGATTTATTGCTGAAGTGTGCGAAGTTTCGAAAACACGGCTGGCAGAAACCCCTTTGGAAGGGAAACTCGACGTACCTCAAGAAACTGCACCATAAAACCACCTCCAACAGCCTGGATACCTGCCGCAATCAGTTACGGGAACTTCAGACCGCCTATTGCCTGCCACGGTAATTAGGGTTCAAAATGAAGAAAATGAAATTCCCCCAAAAAATCAGCGCTCAGCGATCAGGTCACAATTCGCATGACCTGACTGCAGAGCGCTCAGTGGCTGCCTAAACATGCAACGTCACGAGAAAACATGACGTCATCGAACTGTTTACAGATCAGGGAATTTCGTGGTCGACATGGCAAGTGCTGCAGCAGGTGGCGATTGTCAGGTAACAACACAGCTGCACTAATTTTTTATTGGGTTTGTGTCGTCACAAGACCCCGTGGCCGGCCGAGCTGTCAGGTACTCTGGAAGGTGGCCTGTTGTAGGCGACATGGTCAAACGTTGATTGCAGCCGAGGTGTGTTAGCCATTAGACCATACGGCTTGGTCAAGTTTTCAGGTGTACTGGCATTTGCCGGACGCGCCGGTCACTTGGCATGGAGTGGAGCACTGATCGTAGTTCGGATGCACGAACTATTATACAGAATAAAAAATTAAAAAAAGCAATACAAAGATGACATTGAGCTCATCCGGGTTCATTGAAAGAAACCTAAATCAGCAGCATTGCTTATATAGGCAATCGCATTGCACTATTAAGGTGACTAAAGAGTCCCCACAGTTTGTTCTTGACAAGGGAAATATGATATATTGTGGACGAAAGTTACTTTTGTGTATTTCCAAGAATGCCTGCCGTTATACACGCCGCTTTAATTGTTCGGGTCGGGATTACGATTACGCGTCTTTCGTGATCGTAGCTGAGGTCGCGAGAGAAATGGTTTGAGCGTGGGTCAAGGAGTCCTGCGTTACCTTTTGAGTTGATCTAATATTTAATGGAATCCCCCAAGGTGGACTAGATTTATAATCAGGGAGGAATTACTCACTGACATCCACCCAAGCGCAGCCATATGGCTACAAAGGAAAACTATACAGCTTTATCAGAAACTTCGTAGTTAAAGAAAAATTTGTCTTAATCCGGTAATCGAACCCGGGACCACCGCCTTTCCGGGATAGTCTCTCTACCAACTGAGCTAACCAGGAGGTCAGCAGAGCAGATGGTAGGGCGACAGCAAATTGATCAATAACTCGAAGTGGGAACAGTGTTGATCTAATATTTAGGGGAATCCCTCAAGCTTTATAACTGTATAGCTGTTAAACTGTATAGGAAAGCTGTATAGGAAACCTGTATAGGAAAGCTGTATAGCTTTCCTTTGTAGTCGTATGGCGGCGCTTTGGTGGATGTCAGTGAGTAATTACTCTCTTATTACTTTTTGGGTCCTGGTAATAAATGTTGAAAACGACACTTCTGCTGGAGTGGCAACAGCACCTCAATTCCTAATCTCTTGAAGGGGAGCAGGCTCCTATCTGTTCAAAATGTAGGCTTTTCCATCTTTAAAGTTCCATCGATGAAGAGATGCTCAGCATGTTTGGCAGAATCGTCGATGCAAAACGCACACTTTGGGTGCGATAAGAAACGAAATCAGTCGAAGAAAATTCGCCTCTGTAAGTCAGGAAAATTTGACGCTGACATTTTTCTCGCTTTCTCGAAAGAGAGACAAAAAATTCACTTCTTTTATTGCTGGTCTGGGTGCCGTGGCTGACATAACATGTCTATTTTCTCCGGAAACATCATCTTTAAAGAAGTCTGCGGTGCTATTATTAAGGAATCCCGCTCGCGCCAGTCTTACGACTCAATTTGGGATGTGTATTTCACTTTCGTTTACTTTAGCGAATAAGAGATTAACGGGCGTTCTTATCGCCAAATCGGGGCTTTATCGCTGTGCAAGAACGCAGTAGAAATGATTGGGTCTGGCGAAAAATCGTCATACATGCGCTGATGTAAAAGTGCCCACAAAAGTTTTCGGAACAGCAAAATAATCAAAATTTCTTATTTCCGCGGCGCCTAGTAGTAACGTGGGGCATTATGTGGCGCATTGTGCAAGCAGCGCAGGGAGGGGCAGACCACTGTCTTCATTTCTCGTCCCTGTGCCTAGAGCGTCAGAACTAAAAGCTTTGTTGTAATTTTCGTGTTCCGGAAAGTTGTGGGCATACGTATGTCAGTTCTCCTGGCCCGTCTATTTACTATATACACTATAATACTATATCAACAATTAACTTGCCAGCAATATACAGATGCGGATAAAAGTAAACCTGCTAGGCGGTTTCCTTCTACCCTTCGGACGTCTTTTGCGCCCTGCCTCATTTAAAATACCACCTAAGGTAAGGCGTGGCTGAACACCGCACTAAAATATTGTCCACCGTTTCCTTATATCTGCACCTTATATTATTGCACTTGATTATGATTGTCATCATTACTTTTTTCCCTATTCAGATTTTTTCTTAGCATTTTCTTTCTCTCCATCAGTATCATCTCCGACCAGTAGAGAGTATAGCGTGCGTTATTTCATATCTAGTTTTCCTAATATTTGTTTTTAATTATTTATCCACCTTCTATCCTTAGCCGTCAGTTTAGTCTCGTATTTTATATAGAATGTTCTTTAATTACAGCTGAGTTTTCAGAATGAAGCAAATATATACGATTTGTTAAGATGACTTGTCATATTTTTTTCTTACTATACGGCCGAAACCCACACGCAGGTAGCTTAGCTCTACAACAGGCTTTGCTTAGTGTCATTGCTAAAAGAGATTTAGGGATTAATTATTATTTTGAGTCCCTCTGCAGTGACTTAAACTGGAACATATCACAAGGCAGTTTTAGTTTATACAGTAACAGTCAGCACCTTCCTTTCTTCCTCTTTTTCTTCCTTTTCTTTTTCAGTCGATTTCAGTCATTCAGTCAATTAATATTTTGATCACTCAATCAAGTAGCCGCAAGACATTTATATGGGAAATTTGGGGGAAATGGTGGACGTGGATAGCGCTCCAACTCTCAGCGGTCACATCAACTCTGCTTCAAGTTTTTAGAAAGAGGAAGTACCAGTGGGAAAGAGAAATGACTGCACGGGCACAGCACACATGTGCTCGAAACCCTTGTGTCGCAGTCCTAAGTACGCCTGTACCCTCCAGACGACCCTCGAAATTCAGAAGTAATCTTAACGATATTGCCAACAGTAATAATGAAGCTAATAAAATATGAAGGATATGTCATCTGCATATCCCTCCTACCATGAGCAGGGGAAAGGGAAGGGGAAAAGGGGGGGGGGGTAAAATACTTGTCGGAATACATTTTTTTTTTCAATCGGCAGTTCGAAACACAGCTGAACAAATTCGATGCGAGGGTCGTTTGAATTTGAACCGCTTCCTCGCATTATTCAATATGCGTCGGCTGCGGCCGACGGCAGATTCTTAAGCATCTCCTTTTAACTCCCGTTTCGCCGCCATGACGCCGGCCGTCTGCAGCGCTCTCCGAGCACGTGCCAAAAACTCTCGCAGGCAATTCCTCTGCTAGATGCGCACGCTTGTGCCTGGCACTGCCATCCGCAGCTACCATCGACTTGTTCATTATGCAAAAGCGTGAAAGCACGCCCGCACGCTTGGGTGCCGATTGTCTCGGACCCTGTTCGACCAGAACGTCGGGGCGGCGTCCTCTTGTTTCGCGTTGTGTTTTGGTGCGTTATTCTTCTGCGCGGGGCAGTCTATGTCACACGCTTCTAACGTTAGACAGCCAATAAAATTTACACTCTACCATTGCTGAGGGCCCTTAAAGTGGGAAGCCGCCACTCCGCAATGCACAGAGCAAACGTAACATGCGAGAGAAAACTAGTGGAACATGCCTCACCTAGGCTCTGGACCTTGAAGTATGTCATTGGACCTGTTTTCTCTTGGCTGCATAGTGCAGTGACGACAAACAAACAAAAAAAAGACAGCTTGCATTTCTATCACTAGGAGCTCGCTGTCATCGCCCGGCCGCTTCCATGGGGGCCACGCAAGTAAGCACAGTGTCTCTACGCATACGTGTTACTCGTTCAGCTTATCCCCTGTTCCTCCACGCCGGTGTATTTCCGCAAGCCTAAAATTGTTTCAAGTGCTTGTCACTGCTTGCACTTTGCGTGTACACCAGAGCTGTTATCGAAAGCCGAGGTCCATCTTGGCTACACAACGTAGCCACCGCAGTAAAGCGTAGCAAGGGAAGAATCACTAGCGCACTGATTCCCATACACTGTGGCGCGTTTTTCAGTTGCGCCTCAAGGCTGGTTCACATGCAAGCAATTGAGCGATCTGAGCGGCAAGCGGCTGCGGCAAGAGCGAAAAATTTCCAACGAATTGCAACTACATCGCTCTCGCCGCTCGAGCCACGTACCGCGACAGCTCAGAACCGGTTTTTGCGTCGCCGCGGCAGAAATCGCTAGCGTTTTCGCTTGCATGTGAACCAGGCTTTAGTCGTCTGCCTCAAGGACGTGATTTACTTACTGATAACCCGCCAAGCGCAGATATGCATATAGCGCTGCAAAGGAGAATAATACGACTCTTGATGTAGGGTGTTTAAGCGCAAAGAGGCGACACACACACACACACACACACACACACACACACACACACACACACACACACACACACACACACACACACACACACACACACACACACACACACACACACACACACACACACACACACACACACACACACACACACACACACACACACACACACACACACACACACACACACACACACACACACACACACACACACACACACACACACACACACACACACACACACACACACACACACACACACACACACACACACACACACACACACACACACACACACACACACACACACACACACACACACACACACACACACACACACACACACACACACACACACACACACACACACACACACACACACACACACACACACACACACACACACACACACACACACACACACACACACACACACACACACACACACACACACACACACACACACACACACACACACACACACACACACACACACACACACACACACACACACACACACACACACACACACACACACACACACACACACACACACACACACACACACACACACACACACACACACACACAAGAACTCTCTCTTTTCCTTGTATTTGCGCTTAAAAACCCTACATCAAGATGAACTACCAACTCGCCCAACAGGAAGTTTTAATGCAATAATACGACGTTTCAGAAACTTATCCACTGAAGAAGAATCCGCCCTCTGCTACTTCATGAGGTTTGCTTTCACCCATTATATAAATTCTCTGTTGTTATTTCGACTGCACGTGCATGGAGCCATATTTCATATTTACATTATATGTGCATCTTGCCCAATGGTCATTGTGTGAAGTTAAGTAGTCCCATGAAGTAAAGCTGATCCGATGAAGTTAGTGGTCATGAGCTTCGCCGATGTTCTCAGGAGAAGAACAAGCTCTTTGCAACAGTTACCAGATCAGAGGCAGATATAAAACATATGAACCAGGCTGGAAATCAAGAAAAGTGCTGTAATGTATAGTTTCTCATTTCGTGACTCTATTAATAAGGCAGACTACTTGCGTTGCGCTTTCGCCAGATTTGAGCTTCGAGATTTGGACCAGATGATTGCGCAAGTGCTATTTTTGTGCCGGATGTGCGCTGCTGTTTTCTGAAAATCTGTCTTTAAAGAAAATGGAGCGCCCTCTGGGCTGTGGCGGAAATTCTTCTCACTGGTTAAAAATAAATGCAGTTGGAAGCCCCAGCCACGGTCCGGTTACATGCTGTGTATAATCTTGCGAAGGTTCAGATGTGAGCTTGATGGCTGCCGCCATACCTGTCGCACCCGCCTGCCGCTACCGTGAACTGCGCGGGCAGGTTTGAGACTGTGGGCTCGTTTTGAACTTGTAGGGCTGGTGGAGGGCATGCACAGACGCGCCTCGCGAAAAAGTCTAGTAAGGAAGGTTATTTGCGGAACGATTATGAGAAATAGAATTCGAGACGCATATTCACTAATCCGCATTTTTTATATCTCTTCCTAGCTGCGCAGTAACGTTAATTTGATTGATACCTTGACAGCATAATTGATCAATTGATGGATCTTTGGTGCGGTTAATTGACCGATTACATAATTTATTTATTTATTTAGGAAGGGGTTAACGGAGCCTCCAACTTTACTTCATTGTGTCCATGCGTGTTCAGTTAGCATACATGTCTGTAAGAATTCTCAAAGCTAACATCAATTCGAAGAAAGCAAACTAGAAAAGACATTCCTTCAAGCTGGGGCCCTGATAAACTCGAACCTATACTTAGAGGAGAAAAAATCTTACTAGTATAGATACGCCCTAAATAAAACTACTTCGTACTGTTCTCTTACGAAGATTTCTAAGTGTAATACTTTTATGACAAAAAAAAAAAAAAGGGCAGGAATCTTCTGTGTTTTTAGCAAGGAAAATTATCCATTGGGAAGTGTGGTAGATAACGACTAAATCGATGAATCATTCTTGCGTAAAGATTGAGAGCTTCCCGCGATTCGCGCTTCGCTTTCTTTAAGCCACTTGGGCTCTTCCTGCCTTCGACTTGCTCCTGCGAAATTTCCCTATGCAGGAGCGACGAATGAATTTTCTTCTCGCTTTGTTTTGAGTGCAGCTTCGGCCTATTTAGCCTAGGTCACGTATGGCTCTAATTAAGGGGAGGATCAAAAGTATACGAAGTTATGTGTATCTCTCTGCTTGCAAACTGATCAGACTATATTTCATTCATAATTTAAAGTTTTTAAATGAGAGTAATGAAAAAAGGGACGTGGTATTAAAGAGTCACTGGTCTAAGAGGCTGCAGACTTTACCTTCGCTTACCAAAAATATAATAAAAACAGAAACAGAGAAGGAATTTGGCGTTTGCTTTCTTCAATCATTGTTTTTATGTTTCGTTACATAGAATATTTAAGAGCTTTCTTTTTTCTAGAATTTGTTCTCAAACACTTCAGCACGGCATTTTCTATAGAACACCATTTCATTTTCAGCGAAACAAACCGTTCCATTTCGCCGTAAGCTTTCGTAGCTTTCGTAGTCGGTCTCGCCAGAGTCATTGTTATTACTATAAGAAAAAAATTGTTTCTGACTGGTTCTCTTGCGACAATACAATTCCATAATAATTAAGATTTATTTATTTATTTATTTATTTATTTATTTATTTATTTATTTATTTATTTATTTATTTCGGTTTCAGCCTTTAACATTTTTCTACGCGCACCTAAAATTTTGCACACGAGTGCAAGTATGCGATTTAAAATTAAAATTTGTACTTAGGGCTCGAATTTTTTGTCGAGCGTTTCAACGCACGTTTTCGAATTCAATTTATTCTGTCGAACTGGCCCGGATATGGTTATCGGAATACAGAAAACTAGATTCTCCTCCTTTGTTCGCTGACGACAATATTATATGTTCAAAACAGCCTTAGGTTTCTCTTTTACAGCAATTTTGGCGTAAAAGTTCTCATTCTTAAATTTTAAGTGTGTTTTAGGGGTAAATAAAGTGTATATCCGGCTTAACTCGTATACACAATCACATGTCATTCGTAACAACTGTTTTTGCTCTGGTGCTCTGGTGGCAGCAAGTGGTTCAGTGTGTGCCAAATAGGCATCTTTATTTTTTTTTTTTTTTTTTGCTAGCCGATGTGACTCAAGACCCCTTCCGAACTGTCATCCCGTCTTCTCTTCCTGCTACTGCACATACAATATAAAACGTTCAGTCATCCATTATCAGGGCGCCCGTCATATTCCTATGGTCACGTTTGATATTCGCTGCTTGCCACTTAGAATGCGATAGAGTCAGAGACAGTAAAGAGTAAAGCATCTCGGCTGCCATTTTAACCGTTTTATTAACTGCAAGGACTATTACAGTCTCTCATACATAAGTATTAGCTTACTGTACATGTACCTGTTTTGTTTTGCTAGTCGCCGCACCCATCGTCTTGCACCGCAACAAAGTGGTTTGGCAGTAATTTATCTACTGATCATTATGTTCCTTTCTGCTCAAAGTTGACGAGCGTACGACGCTGTGATCGGCAGGGAATGAGAGCTTTTATTCCCTACTATCGTGAACACCGACGTCCGGCCGAATCCCCTTGCAGTACCTAACGCAGTCTAGGGCGCAGTTCCTAGCGACAGTCTTCTACCTGAAATATGGCCTGTCGATGAGAGCCTTTTTTTTATTCCTTAATTCAGTTCCAGATTTTTCCTACCGATCGCAGAACTAGAAACCAGATTAGGTTCATGCATAACACTGTCTTATAAACATAGCAATGTACGCGAGATACCCTTTGCTCGGAACACAGTTTTGCTAGATTGCTCTGCGAACACACGAATTTAATTCGTTAGACGGGCCAGTGGCAGCTTCTCGGTAATTTATCGGAAGCTTCCCTGGCTTGGGAATAAGGTATTTATTTAGTTCTAATAATTAAATGTGGATGAGGTGTTTACAAATTGAGGCACAAAGTGGGAAAGCGAGAAGCAAAGAGAAGAGAAAACTTGCGGTGAGCTGCGCACTACGAATATGACTAGTGTTCAAATTGTTCTGCTTTTTTTTTTTTTTCATTTTTGCTGTCAGGAGTTCAAGGATTTTAAATCTGGAGGTTTAGTATTCCACAATTTGCTAGTGATGTGGCCTAATAGTTTCCTGACCAGCCATTCCTGGTTATCGCAGACAATCTGAGCGGGAGCCGAATATTATTGAAAAACTTGAGGGGATTCATTTGTTGCTTTTTTTTTTTTTTTCAGGGCCGGTATTCCGAGTTCGCGTCGTTTTCAGAAGTGTCGTTAGCTTCCTGACCTCGAGTCATCTGATTGATAGAAACGCCGGAACCGAAAGTGGTGGTGACATCTAGTTCTGTTGTTTTCACCAGTGAGTTGATTCGAGGACAGGAAGAGAATGACACTTCAGAAAATGAGGCAAACGCGGAATACGGATCCAAGTTTTATAACAGCGCTCCTTTACATTCGCAGGCTCAATAACGCGGCTTAAGTCGACCTCGTCGCTAACGACGGTTAACACAATCCAGAGCTGATAGAAATTTCCCTTGCATCATTGTAGAAGCCTTGTCAGCGTTTGTGCAAATTAAGGCACCTGTCATCATGGGGCTTCGTTTTGTATCCTGGTCAAAATTGTTATCAACTAAGCAAACTTCAGCTCGTTCGGAAACAGTTTGGATCGGAGCAGATGATCCTGCCGATTTTTATTGGGCATGAGTGACCGTTCATCTTGAAACAGGAGTGGCACCTCAAGTCCTCTTGCACCCCAAATTTGACAGTTTACGTTGCTACCTGGGGCTCCCTTGAAGCGGCCGTGATTGACTTTCCTACGTCTCACTTGTGCTGGGTTCCATCTTCTCGAGAACATCGGGCGTGCTGACACCTAACTGCTGACTGTGCCTTTCACATGAGAACACGTATTCTTTCTGAACTCTATAGACGAAAGGCGTTGGCTCGTTCACGAAGATGGCAATTTCCGAGTAGCTGTGGTCTGCAGCAAGGGCTGTAAGGATTGCATTGCTTTAACTTGTACGCCGCTATCTGAAGAAAGGAGCCGTGAGAACGAGATAGGTGGCAATGTACAAAAAGCTAAACCCCAGATATATAGGACGGAAAGGACTGGTTTCTATGGCATTAGTGAGTAGCATTCTGGAACACCTCGCTTGGCTGCATGGTTCTACCAAGTCTTCCATTTCAAACTTCAGCTTGCAATGTTTAGATTGCTCGTGCGAAGCACCTGAAAGTTCATTTGCGGTTCCCGAAATTCATGGTATTGCGAAGAATTGCAGGGGTAAGAATAAGTGGCATTAAGTTTTACGCTATTTTCCTTTTCAGAGGAGCTGTTTCACGGGTATAGAGCTCTCGATATTTCACAAATGTCACTTTTTCTCTTTCGCAATAGTATTACTGACCCTGTCCGTCACCGTTAGGGCGTTTTTCTTGTGTGCGCACAAAAAATGGCCACCTGAGTTTTTCTGGAAGTTTCATACTGGATGTCACTTTCAAGAAAAGTCTCTAAAACGAAGTACGCGTGGCCGAAACGAAGAGCCGCCCTTAAAAGCAGTCATAAATATCCTTCGTTGTGCGGCTGCTTCACGCATTTATTATGTGCGGCCCGAAGTGACGCGCCTGTCAGGCCTAAATAACGTAAATTCAGCCGCAGGCCGACGCTTTGTGCGCAGTGCTGGTGTTCTCCCACTGAATATCGCTTACTCTCGCAAATGGGAACTGTCACCTATGTTTCTCTCTTTCTTTATTTTACGTTTCGCGGCTTTCAGTCTTTCGTTATTGTTCCCAAGGAGAAGATGCAATTGACTTTCATGAAGTCCCCTCTTTTCTTGAGACAGGCCTCTCTGTCTGATGTGCTATGTGAATTCTAACTTAACCGTCCTGTCCAAGAAAGACGCGATACCTTCTCGTCTTATCTGCCGACTTTTGTGACAATGTGCCGCGACTGCACTTTGAGATATGGCGCGAGTAATGCGCGGGAAAAGAATGCGCCGGCGTTCAACACCGCCAGAGACCCGGCAATAAATAAAATAGGATAGTGACTATACCCTACGCTGCTGAAGCAAAAGAAAGGGGTCCGTATAAACTAGTTCTTGAGCACTGTGCTTTGACGTGTTTAACGCGGCTTGCGAATAGAGCGTTCGCCGACCCTGCAGCTTTTCTCTCTCTCTCTCTTGTTCGATCGGAATGATTTTCTTGGGCCAGTGCCTGTAAAGGATGCTTTTTTTTATGCAGGACTGTATGTAGAAGAAGCCCACTTAAGCAAAAATGGTCTTCGCAACATGGCACTATTCAGAGTATCCTAACAGTGCGTATGTTTTATATTTGCCTTACGTTCTTTCAAGAAATTATTTGTACGATCTATCTGAATATCACATAAGCTTCAAAAATGTCTTTTTGTGTTTGTTTTCTCTTCCATTCAGTTCAGTACAGAAGGCAGCACACGATCTCTCAGTGCGAATAAAGTTATCATTCAGTTTTATATAATGATTAGGCCAATATACTGGACCAACCTGCTAAGAGTATTCATTCTCAGCTTATTTGGTCATTTCGTCAGAAATCACCTTTTTTGAGTACGAGTCGAGTTTGTTTCGGCTTGCCTGGCGAAGTTTTCTCCAGCCATGGCTTTCAAGATGGCTTTCAAGACGGTAGATTTCCTACTTTTTTGTTCCCTTACGCCTGTATATCAGAATTCACGTGACCTGCATTTCTTTGTTCTGCTGCATTTTCTTTCTGTACGTATATTTTCCAATTTTACCTAATCTGCATTTTGCGGTTGTTTGAACATGTTGAGCTGAATGTCTTTTTCTCAAATATTCGCACTCTCCCGTCTTTAAAATACCTATTATGGATGTGCTAAACTGCATTTAAATTGACTTTTCCCAGAGCATTTCCTTATATACTGGCACAATGCCGTATTACGCTGAAAACGATGGCATCCTAATATTTCGAACATATGCTTTATTATTTTTGCTCTGAATCCTCATACAATTATCAGGTTCTTTTGTTTGTTTTTTTTTTGCTTGTTTATTTGGTTTTGGAAAAAATTATGCCTTGCTCCTACTTTCATTTTCATCATTCGCGCGGTCTTTCTTAAGTCGCGCCTGTGTAATCAATTTTGTGAATCTTGCTGAATAGTGCTTTTAATTATCTTGGTAATCTAGTGGGGGTCATTTTTGATTCTCGAGTATACAATATTTTGATCTTTTAATCTTTTAGTGTGTTTGTAGGCACTAAACAAGAAAATTTTAAGAATGGTCAACATTTGAGTGAACACTCTTCAGCTTACTTTGTTTTTTAATCTTGCTGTTCTAAACAGCCTGCTGTATTTTCGTTAGGACGCTCTCATTCATGATGTTACTGCTGTCTCCACACGTGCACAGGTGGTCTCAGCGTAGCGTTAAATGATCTTTTTAGTTGAGTCAGATGTTGAACATATCTGTTTAGAACCATAGCTAGTACAGAAAAGAGCCTGCTCATGGGTGAACCATTATTTTAGCGGGATAAATACAATGCTCGTTTCTTGTCGCGCTCGGCACGTCCTTGCAAACTCTCAAGCGGCCAGTGAACAAATTCAAGTGGCTCAATTACGCCAAGTGCGCAGAACGTTTTTTCGGACAAACTCGAAAGAGACTTGCTTTCGGAGAGCGGAGTTTGGCTTCAGGTACTTCCACCTTTGCGGATGCCTCCATGCATAAAAAATAACTTGAGTGAGTTCGTGCGTGCGCGCACATGTTTCATACAGAGACATTTCAACTTTAAAATGAGATTTTTTTACTATCAGCTGACGGCTTGCTTTTCCAGAGTGAAATGTTAGTGGTTGGTTTATTTTGAAGAAACTATTTCGGAGAAATGTTTTCGACGTCGGCTGCTGCCACAAATTGGATTCCTTTCGTCTCCACAACGTATACTCATAAGTCCCTGGAACGACAGTTGGGCGACTTTCCGTCTTCTGACTTTGAGTGGTTCTTCGGTGCGTCAGTTATTTTCACATTCGCGGCCCCGATGATAAGAACTTTGAGTGAGGTTAAAGTGAGCGGAAGATTGAAAAGCTATTTTCTTGCATATTGTTTTATTGTAGCATGTCTGTAGTTCGTGTTTAAGGGTTACTCTATAGAGGAGGGAAAAATACATTTTCGTTGAGAGCTCTCAGCTGCATATGATTGCGGAGACTTGTGGTTGACTCCGTGAAAATTTTGATGTTTCTTTTTCCGCCTAGTTTTTTGCTGCACTTTAGTTTCTTTTCAACATGCTTAGTGCAGTGTCAGTAGAAACAGAGCAGTTATTTCTTGTTCTGTGCCTGCGCTGCGGCTGCGAAGAATAGAGCATTCGCATTCCAATTTTTTGTGGTGTTGTGGCTCCTGCTACATTTCAGGTACATTACGCGTTCTTGCCAAGAAATAAAAACTCGCTGCGTAGCTCACGAATGCTGAACGATTATGCTTTCCTCTTCGCGCATTGTTATTTTCTTCATTGTCTATCCTCCATTGAAGCTTTCTGTTCATCTTATAAAGTTACCGCACTTCTTTTTCAAGCGTTTATACACACGCTAGTCTTTTAGTATGTTTCAGAAATGAAAAAAAAAAAAATCTTATTAGGTGAAACCGCACGACTCTTAGAGCTTTTTCTCAGCAGAGCACGAATGGCAGCAGAATTGCTCTAATTTTGCCTTTCTGAAAAAAGAATGACATAAGCGCTTCGTTGTACTACGTTAATGCACTAAAACAAATAACACGTTTAGGGCTGCTGTCGTCCCAACTGGTCCGTTTTCCTCTTTTTGTTTCCTGTTCCTTTCAGCCACAAACAATCATTTTGAAGTGCACCATAGTTTATAATGCACAGAGCGTTGTGGAACACTATTAATATTGAATTGCATAGGTTTGCAGTGTTTCCAAAGCCGCGAGCATGCTTCCTTATCAGTTCGTGACTTGAGATTCTACCAGGTTTATCTAGAATAATTGTATCTGCGTTCAACTGACCCTACGTTGTTCGAGATCATGGCAGATGCTTGCTACGCCTCCTCTCGAAAATTATGGTTTTAAATTGAGCGCGGCCGAAAGGGCCGATGAGTCTGTTCTTCAACAATCGCCGAACTTTTTTTTTTTTGCTTGCTTTTATTGTCGCCGCGAAGTTCTACCGATTTCTTTTTTTTTTTTTTTTTTTTGCGCAAGTCAGGCCTGTAAAGAAGACGTCTTTAGGAAACACTTCACTGTCGACCTCAAGGCTGCGCTGCTGTGAGCTCTGAGCTACGATACGACGTGACTGATTTTCAGCGTGAAACCTGTGCAAAGTTTCGATTCTTTCAATCGCGTAGCCTTGTATACCTCAACCGTAACCTGGCCTTCCCTCTCACTTGAGGACGGAGTGTACTTTCGGCGGCTCCCGAACTCACTCCCACCTCGTTTACTGCTATATGCAATGCACGCAAAACATACCCTGCCTCACGTGCGGCAAATGCTGCAATGTAGCACTGGTAACCAATATTTTAGCACCATGCTTATACTTTCAGATCGCCATTACTCATCCACTGTTTGTAATATCAGCACAACCACCACTCGATCTCGCATACGAGCTGGCTCTTGCTTCGCAATTCCTGCTTCGTCCTGCGTAACGGGATAGTCTGGTAAATCATAGTAGAGTTATGTTCCTTAACGCCATTATTAGTGTTAGGTTAGAAACATACTATTACGCCTTTCAGTCACCTCTTGCTATTTACCGGACTCTATTTGGCGGGCTAGTTGGTGCAGAAAATAAAAAAAAAACAGCGCAGAAATAAGAGCAGCATAAGAAAGACGAAAACGGAACCTCAATGCAGGGATGCAGATCTTCTGCGTAGAACCGAATAGAAGCTTTGGAGCTCTGCACTTTTGGCTGCGTTTTTATGACTCTTCCACTCTCCTTAATTTGCCTCACATATAGCAAACGTTTTTTTTTTTTTTTAATTTGCTACGGGTAGCAACTTGGGGTCTTAAACATTTCATAATTAATTCCTGTTTGACGAGTTTGTTAGTTGTAACTGCGAAACAGTGTGACATAAAGAAGAGATAACAACAGCACACGTAACAACATGATGGCTCTATTGTACGCTTCCTTCACCCAGCACTGCTGTCTTTGTGAACTCCTATTTGCGCATTGGTTTTGCATCGCTTAGCCGTCAGTAAAAACATGGAGCAGTTATAGCATAAATAAAGACGAGGCAATGCGTCTGTCAACCTATTTGATTTCTCGTATCCGAAAAAAAAAAAAGAGATATATCGAAACCCAACTTGGTGTCAAGGTTAAATAAACAGAGATAAGGAACAAATAACTGGGCTTCATGGTCCTCGGCCCTTACGCGTCGCAGAGGGGCGCGGGGAAATGTCAAACGATCGAGCCTTCTAGTAGATTGCCATGCATAAGGTCGCGTACAAGAAAAGGTGGTAAAATGGCTTGAGCATAGTAGATGGATAGAGCAAGGCCCTGTACTATCAAATCCCTTAGTCAGCAGGCATGAGCTTATCGCTTTTTGACTCTAGATGTCGTGCTCTTTTTCTCTCGTCTTCTTTGGTGGGGCGCACATATCCAAAGGAAGTACCATATGCTTGAGCAGCGAATTTCATTTATATAAAGAGAAAGGGAGGGAGGGAGGGAGGGAGGGAGGGAGGGAGGGAGGGAGGGAGGGAGGGAGGGAGGGAGGGAGGGATTACCGGAAATCGGCATGAGCGCAGTTGATGCGGCACTTTTTGCCTGAGCTTTATGCAATCAGGCATGGGCTTAATTTTTAAGAACATCGTAAAGCTCAAAGCAACCCAAGAGCACCCAGATGGCGAGAAGTATAAAGACGATGGACGTTACGCCAAAGTTACGCTAAAAAACAAGCCACAAGAGCTGTCTTGTGATGCCGGGCTCATATTGAGTGTCGCTGCCTCCTTGTTACCCCTGCTGATAACAAAAAACTCGTCAACCGGAGAAAATCTCTTATCTCTCAATCCCGTCGTCCTTTTCGCTTTTTGGGAATTTCTTACCGCGCACAAGCTCCTTCAGTATAGCATTCTTACATAAGCGCGCTTGAAGAGACTAGGTTATTTTTTTTTAAGTACTGGTTTTTCTCTAAGAGCGTAAAAAAAGTATGCGATGAAGGATGATGGAAAGGAAGTGTTAAGATAAATGAATAAAACACTAATCGATTTAATGAAGCGGGAGACCCACTTTACGCCAGGTTGTTGTAGGCACAAGAGCAGGCAAACCCACTGCACGTGATGGAAGATTGTTGTGCGTACACCGCGCCTCTAATTTGGCCCAACAAGCATTTAATTCCAGACTTCAATACTCCAAAAGTCGTATGAAAACCGTATTTGACCCTTTTCTATCTCTAAAAGCGTCACCTCAGTGAAGGGGCAAAGAAACAATTTCTCGCTTTTGAACTTTACGAAAGGACCTTATTTGGTTATTTTTCGCCGGCACATCTTTTCTTCGTCGCAGAACCTCCGTTGAATAAGTGATGTATTTGGCGCGACTGCTCGGCTTCCTTTCATTGCGGTTGGCCTTCTTCCGCCGCGCTGCGAATGCATTATGCTGAACAAAAACGTTGAATTCCCTACGCGTATATCGCACCTTAGTCTCTCGCATCGCTTTTTTTCCGGCTCTCTTCAAGCGAAAGGAACTTTCCTTGTGTGTGAGTTCCTCTTGTTTCTTTTTTGTCATTTCTAACTTTGCAGTGTTGCTATAATTTAAGTTCGGCCGATTCTAGGCGTTCTGAATACACATCTTCAGCCTGTGTTTGAAGTTTGCCGCACACTGTTTGAAATTTTGCTCTTTTTCGGTGGTTAGGCTTTGCTGCCGAACGCCTCGTAAAACCTTGTCTTTGTTTTATTACTTTACTGCTTTCTCCAAATACTTTCCTTTCTTTTTCGCTCCCTTTATATCAGCCTCGCATGTTTCTTTTTTGTTTCTTTTTTTCTGGACTCATCATTTACTTTTCTTTCTTTGCCTCTTTTCTTGCTCTTCTATTTTTAATATTTATGTTGTATTTCTATCAATAATTCATACGGGTTACGGCTTTCGATAAACTGTCAGCACCAAACGAAATACGAAAAGGATTACTACGATCGAACAAAGCGAAAACATTATGAGCACGCTTAAGCTTCGCCTTAATAGCAATAACAATAACAGCACATTTAACTCTGCGTTTCCATTGCCCGTTTTTTTTTAATATGTGTTCTTTAAAATATTATTAACATTATATTATTACGTTAGCATCAGTACACATCGCAGACACTTGTTAGTAATCCGTACGCACCACAACACTTTGAGTAGGTGCCCCTCTAACACGCTTGGTGCTGGCAAGTCTCAGTGTTACAAAGCGGTTTTCCCGCCAAAATTAGAGGGTTATCACACCGTTTAGATGGAATGTTGTATTACGAGAGGTGTGTGTGTGTGTGGGGGGGGGGGGGGGGGGGGAGTTGTAGCGGTGTTCAGGTCCTGCTGCATTTTTGTTTCTGACGGTTTCTTGGAGCACTGCCGATTTTGTTAAAAATAATCTAAGTTCTTCAAAATTACTTTCTTTTCTGCAAAAGGGAATTCGCTGTGAGCCCATGACGTCGATTATATGTCAATATGGGGAATGCTGGAAGGGCACAACCACCACAACATGACCATAGGCCTTGAATTTAATTTAAGCAATTTTATTTAACGCAATCATCGAGTTTGCTTTTGACGAGTGCTGCAAGTTCCAAACAAAAATGAACGATACTCGTGTATTTAAGGAGTCGTCGGTGCCCATTATAGAATTTAAGGTCGCCACGGGAAATAACGGCTGTCATTCAACTGCGAAGAAGGAAGCCCATCCTCGTCAGCTGGAACAACCGCCGGGGCACAGTTGCATTCCGAGACGACGTGAACAATTGAGGATGCTTCCGACATAATCCCTTCTTCAAGCCAATCGATATTCACCTCTCCATGCTGATGCTGCTCTGTTAGTACGCAGAGGTTCTACGCGCGTTCAGTCACCTGAACATTATCTAATGTAAACAGAGAACCTAATTGAACAGACATGAAGCGTCCCATCTTAAATATTCGAACCGGACTTATAACGCAGAGTAAATGCAGAGTAAATACTGTCCACTCGCAAATATAATCCAAATGACCGGAACGATACTAATGTTTACGTTGGCAGCATTGCAGGAATGCCGCCTAGAACTGGGAGTGAGAGTGGACAGTCGTCCTCGAGTGCTTTGCAAGCCACGATGAAGCAGGCAACGTCGTTTGGATAGCGCAGTGCCCGCAGTATAGAGTTTGGGCCAGTAAAGTTCGGAGGGTCCTTGTAACTTTAAGCCTGCAGAACTCATCCGAACTTGTTTTACTCAAAAAGGAAAATAAAAAGAGGTTACGTATATATATATATATATATATATATATATATATATATATATATATATATATATATATATATATATATATATATATATATATATATATATATATTGTCACGCATGTCCTGCGCTGGTCGTTAGCACACCCAGATCGAACCAAACCAGCTTCCTCTTCCTCTTCAGCTTCTCCTGCAACACCTCATCTTCCACCAATAAAGGACCACCGAAGGACATGCGTGACAATATATATATATATATATATATATATATATATATATATATATATATATATATATATATATATTTACATGGTTTGCTTGTTACTAATGGGCCAGAGTTACACAATTTTCCCAATTATCTATTTTATTCCAACAGTTTCGGACGGTGGACCGTCCTTCTTCAAGGTAGAATATATATATATATATATATATATATATATATTTTCTATGAAACAAAAGTAAAACAATGGTTCATACATTTCGGCAGGAGCCCTTCTTTTCTCAAGACTGAATGTTCATGGTTGTGCTTGACTTCTTACAACACAGGGAACGTCGACTAAAGAATAAAAATAAAACCAGAAGCAGCATGAAGCATCTTTTTTTTTCTTGTGACTACACCTAGCTACCAAGTACGTCTATTGTCTACAAACATATAGCAAACTAAAGTGAGTGCAAAATAGCTTTAGGTGCAAATATTGCATTTAGGGACTTTTAGCGGGTTTGTGGTCATCCTGTTGCGGGTTTTCTGTTTTTTGAGTTGGCAACGATCTGTGCGTTTCGTGCTCGTCATGGAGAGGTTCTGGGTTAGAACCCCAATGGTGGCAAATTTATTGAATTGCATAATTTTCTGGCTCGTTTCTCTCAGTTATGGGCTACGGCGGTGGCATTTCGGCTGAACGAGTTCAGTACGCTGTCGTATGAAGCGAGAAAACATAGCTCAGAAGAGTTGAACACTGGTGAACCTGATATTCTCTTCTGTGTTCGTAAGTCAACTTTGTGGCTGTTTTATCGATCCGGTATACTTGTGTACTTTTTGTTTACAGTTGTATTCACGTTTCGCTCGTCTCCGATTGGTACACTAAAATGAGATATTTCCCCTTTCAAACTTCCACCGCGATCTCTATTGTGCGCTCTTCGAAGCACATACCGCTCTTCGCGTGAATATCGGCTCAAACGTCCGCGCTGCTCACACCCAGCAAACACCACGGGTATGAGGCGGGAAATGCTGACCCGGAGTGAGACGGAGGAGGAGTGTAATGAAGAAGAGGAGGGAGTTTGCGCAGAATCGGCCGAGGTGAAAAAGAACGGGGCTATGGAAAACAGGAAAGGAAGAGAGGATGGAGAAGAGGAAGAAGGCATTTCGGGGTACAGTGGGAAAGAGGCTGCACTTGAGACGACGCCGAATGCTTTTCATCTGAAAAACCCGCGCTGATGACGTCATTCGAATAATCGCGAGCTGGCGTAGGCTCCTCCGTTTTCACTCCGCCTTCCTCCAGAGACCGTTCCGAGCTCCGCAATTAAACACAGCTGAAATGGATCCTGTCTTCGACGGCATACGGCCAACTCTGTTCAGCATTCATCGCTTAATACAGCGAGGGGAGGCATGTGGGGCTCAAACGGGCGTGTGGTTACGCCCTAGTCGTTTAAGGTGTTTGCGATGGTTGCGCCACGTGGTGACGGCTTCCCAAACGCCAGCTGTCCTTGAATTTCCCTCTGCTTGCGATATTTGTATCTTAAAAAGGGCATAAATATACTAGATTGCGGAGATTGTTTGTCCTTCACATTCCTTCTTTGTTCTATCAAAGGAAATATTCCTACTGAAAAAAAGTTCTATTAGGAGAGAGAGAGAGATATATTTTAATGGCAACAGGAGATGTCTGCCTGGTGGTAAGCCTAGCATGCTACTCCTGATGAGGGTTGAGGGATGAGGGTGACAGATTGTGGGAGGGGAAGGGGAAATAAATGAGGGAAAAAAAAAGAAAATCGGTGTCGCACACTTTCACACGCACATAAGCACACACAGATGAGTTTTAAAGGGTATTGATCAACCCTGTGTCCTTAAGAAAAGTTAACTTTCATACGCACATAATCACACACAGATGAGTTTTAAAGGGTATTAATCAACCCTGTGTCCTTCAGAAAAGTTAGTAAGGCCTTGGTAGCAGCATGGGTTATCTTCAGCGATTGTCGCGCTGCACTACAATCATCAAGAATTCAGGAAGAGCTCGTCATTGACATAAATGAGCTACACACAGAGGCCTATGACCTGAGTCACAGCATTGTGCTACAGTGGTTACCAGCTCACTGCGGCATCGCGGGCAACGACCTCGCAGACGCCGCTGCAAAAGAACTAAAAGATTCCACAAGGACAATTTCAATACCATTCTCACGAAGAGATGCAGCAAGACTTGTAGCAACTGAATCGTGGCGATTGCAACGCTCTCTGTGGTGTGACCCGAACCATCAATATCGACCTCTACACCGAATAGATCCCACTTGCGTCTTTCGAATTCCTCACAATTTGAACAGGTGGCATCGAAACTGTCTGCACCGAATCCGCTTGAATGTGTCATACACAAACTACTTACTACATAAAATAGGCATAGCGAGCAGGCCTCTGTGCTCTACATGTGATGTGTGTGAAAATTTTGAACATTTGGTAACCTCCTGTCAACGGTTTACTGCACATCGCAGGACACTGCGCAATAATTTAAGCTTACCTAAAGACACAACCTTGCGCCTTGAACATGTCCTGGGTCCTTGGTGCGACAGTTCTATTAGGAGATAACCTTATATAGTGAGTATCATACAATTTTCATTAAACTGTCATGCAGTGTCACACATTTTGTTTTTTGTTTTTCATAATATATAAAATTTTGTGATAAATCATGCATGAAGTTATTGCAGCATACAATATTCTTATTGGGTATTTTTTTTTCGGCTTAAATACAGCGGTAACTCCTCAAGAGGCATTGAGGAGGTTCCAAACTCTAGCTAAATTGAAGGAGTCGAATGTGCGAAATCTGCATGTAATTAATATGAATTCTTTTTGTACTACCTACCGTTCAAAACTGAGACGTGATCGCTGAGTAAAGCTATTTCAGCGCCCAGTCTTAATTAATGCACGTAAACGGCTCACTAAATCCATCTATGTGTCAGTCAACCAATCAGTTGTACAAACAATAATCCAAAGGCAATATTCTTACACCTGATGCAGGCGTACGAGTAGTGTTATCAAATAAATCCCCCTGCTGCTTTCCAGCTAGTTATGCCTGATGCCATTTTCAGCAATATTTTACGCACTAATATTTTATATCGTAAGTTATTTATTTATTTATCTTATTTATTTATTTACATGACACTGCAGACCTTCTTGGTCCAAGGAAAATGGACAAAATCAGGGTAAAGACGAAATAACAAAGAAAAGGAGAAATTTTTGTATGTCATGCACAGACCCACTTCTACAAATAACCTGGAAACATGAATTGGCACAGATAAAAGCCATTTTGATTATGTCACCTTTAAAGATATTTCAAAATACAACCAGTCTCTCAGTGGTCAAAAATATCGCCAATGGCTTTCCTGAAATTTTCACAAATTTTCACAGTTAATACAACTCAATATAGGAAGACTCTCCAGCTTTCATTTCACTGCCTTGTTATCAGGCAGGAAGTTTTATGTCGTACAGCTGCGAAAAAAACCGAAAACAAAAAGGGAGCCACAGTAATATTGCAAGGAATCTATAAGCATTGTCTGCTGGTAATCTGAAACTCTAGTGACATAAGTTTATGACTTGCCAAGCAAACATCTGTGAAATATATCTTATAATGTGTAAAATTCAAAAGATAAACACATGTGAAAAGGCATAGAAGATTTAGCTAAATGAGAGGCAACGTGAAAGTCGTCCACATGGTTTGTAAATAATATAGCCTAAAATGTTTGAAAGAAAACTATACTCAGTTTTTATCTCTTTTACACATGTGTTGAACACAGTGCAGTGTAAATCTATGGCGTTCATTTGAATTATTTTTACTAGCAAATATGTTAGAAAAAAACATTTACCTGGTTGGAAAGGCGACCCTCCAGAATTCCGCCCGAAAATTATCGTACTACATTACTAAAATAAGTGTTCTCTTCAGAATAAATTGGGAGACGCGGTATAGAGACTGTCTATGGGCAATTTTTTTTTTTTTTTTTTTTTAACACTAGAATGGGAGAGGTGGAGAATTTCGAACGATAGGGAGCGCGTTTATGGCAGCACGTCCTCGCACTTTCCCGTTTCGAGCCGGCCATGCTTGGCCGTGTGAGACCCGCGCAGCCTATTTCGTGCGTCCAAGCACGACGACCCTATCAGTGCCCGGCCACACGGCGGCTCCTGGGCGCACCCTTGAAAGGGGAGATGGGCGCCCGCGCAGGAACCGCCGGGAGCGGAAAAGGCAGGGAAGAAGGGTTAGTATAGGGAGTTCGATGGCGGCCCCGCTGCAGCACTTGAGGGAACGGCCTCTGCGTTGTCGGTGCGCGCACTGGAGCCGCCTGAACTGCGCGTCGGCATCTTCAGCCTGGAGAGCTCGGGCCGTTTTGGTATGGGTGGTCTGCGGGCTCAACAGAATGTTTTTGTTTACCTTCCAGAAATCACGGTACTGCGATTCCGCTTTTAAAATAGTTTTCTATTTTTCTTTTTCGTCAACTTTATCGTATTGTTTAGCGCTTTTGTGAAACGTAAGCTAGCTAAAGAAGGGTCGAGAAGCAAGGAACTGTTTGAAAGGTGACTTACGAAAGCGAGGACCTGCTAAAACGTTGCCGGTAAAGTGTAACGATTTGTTTTTTACATTGCTTGTTGCAACTACATGCTATATCCTGTCGACGTGCGCACTACAAATAATCACACCCCCTTGTAAAAGCCACCAAGGTATCCCTCTCATAAACAGGTAACCTTCATATTTGTAACTGAAGGTGGCGCTGCGGTCTGCAGCGACGTGTGGGCGTAGGCAAAAACGCTGTGGTAGCCAATGTAGGCAATTTAACGCAAGCTTCTTCTTTTCTCGTTCTGTTTTCTGGGAAGAACGGGACATTTATTACGCTGTTCTAAATAGCAGGTAATGTGATTTTGGCGTATTGTAGCTTGTTGCTTTTTTAAAATGCACGCCAAATATACACTGGATTTTTCTCTCTACTTCGGCAGTTACAAAGTAACTTGGTAGCCCAACTTCTCTCCAGGGCAGTTATACTTCTGATTGCCTTCAAGATCATTTCGTGACTTCCATGGCCATTAAAGACAGGGTGAAGTTCAGTGGTGATCATAGATGAACGGGTCAGCAATGCAGCAACGTACATCAAATTGTAATAAATGGTTCACAAACGCTCTTCGACGATGACTCCAATTCTCTTCAGCAGGTCACCATCTGGCAGCAAATGACCTATCGATATGAAAAGTCTTGCATGCATAACGCAAAAATGTACAGGAAATTAAATGTAATCACTAAATTTTCCAACCAAATACCTTGTTTTTGAGAACAAATTAGTATGTTCAAAAATCGTTGCGGTCAAGAAAAACGAACATAAAGAACGATACGAAACACAAGAGCGCAAATTATTATGGATTGCCAATAAAACGAAGTACGCGATTATGCAATTTCAAAAACATTAGTTACTTCGTGCACTCAGTAGCATGAACTAGATCGATTCAGTTTAACTTTTTGTTTTTTACTACTGGGCCAGAAGAACTAGAATGAGGATGAAAAACCTTTCGCGCTTACCTTAGTTTATTCTTCCGTCAGTTTCGGACAGTCGGCCGTCCTTCATCAGGTCTTCACTTATTGAAGGACAGTTCAACGCCCGTAACTGTAAAAAAAAATAATAAACGATGGTAATGGGAAAAGCTTTAGGCATCCTTCTTGTGTATATATATTGTGCGTGTGCGTGTGTGTGTGTGTGCGTGTGCGTGTGCGTGCGCGCGCGTGTGTGTGTGTGTGTGTGTGTGTGTGTGTGTGTGTGTGTGTGTGTGTGTGTGTGTGTGTGTGTGTGTGTGTGTGTGTGTGTGTGTGTGTGTGTGTGTGTGTGTGTGTGTGTGTGTGTGTGTGTGTGTGTGTGTGTGTGTGTGTGTGTGTGTGTGTGTGTGTGTGTGTGTGTGTGTACTTTTTATTCCTTGTTAGTGGAATTTCTCCCCGATTTTAGAGAGATGGGTGAAATTTTACGCTATTGCCTCTTCTTTACCTGACTCTATTCAAAATGTTGTGATGTCACTGCTTTGCTTGCACGAAAGGTACGATGAGAACAGGGGCATTTTGCAGGCTGCCGGGACTGCAGACAAGCACAAGGCTGCTTAAGTGCTGAGGGGTGCTGTTTGTTTCAATGAGGTGATGAAATAAGTCGCCATTGTTACATCCCTGTCAGAGTGAGTAAACCCGGTTCCTGTTTCGCTCTCCGAGTTCCCCCTTCTCGTCTTCTTCAAGGCGCATTTCTTACTTTCATCTTGTCTCTGCATCTGTATTACAGCGAGTCGAGCATAGCTCCATGCCCAGCATTCTACCGTCAACCCTTTGTTCCGAAATGCTGCTTCCCGTGCACTGCTCTGAATCGTGCCTTCGCGCAGTCGCATGCAGAGAGAAGCGCGCACACTGCGGGCTCGATGACAGTCCCTGTGGAGCGAGTCCCCTGGGAACGGCAGCGTTCGCGTCACATCACCGACAAATGCTGTCGTCTTGGCGACAGGAAATAAATACGAGCAGTCGCCACAGAAAGTGGCCATAGCTTTCTCTCGCTATATAAGTTTCTCTTTCCGTTTCTTGTTTTGTCTACCAGTCATGCCCTCTTTTCTTTGAGAAAGAGGGATAGAGGATGGGGTGAGAGAGGGAAGAAGGGAGGGAGGGAGGGAGGGAGGGAGGGAGGGAGGGAGAGAGAGGCATCCGCAGTTTGTTTTGCGTCGGGGGACAGGAAGCGGCCACAGCGGTCCCGCTTATTGCCCTTATTGGCCTGGTGCGAATCACTCCGCTGTCGCGCTGTCCGCCTGCGGAACATGCTGCGGAAGGATGAAGTCCGCGTCGTTTATGTCTCTCTCTTTAGCACTTCTTTTTTTTTTTTTTTTGCTCTTCCGTCTTCAATTTTCCTCCTTGGCTCTAATAACTGGTGTTGCTCAACCCTGTGACGATGTCGGAGGCCACGCTGCCGCGACTGCGTGCGCCTTTCCGGGCGCCAAACGATGCCACGATATGAACAGTTGCGCATCTGTTGGATTTTTGTCTTCTTTGCTTCTGGCCCGCTTGGCACCGCAGCTTATTGGCGTTTCCACACTTGCCTCTAGCAGGGTGTTCGGTGACAGCGAAGCGGCGGTCTGTGACGAATGAATGGCGCCTCCCGGTTTCATAGATGCGCGTAAGCGTAGTGTTCCCGCCACTACCTTCTTTCTCGGAGCCGATTAGTCGTACTGCATTGTTAGTCTATCTGCTTTTATACATTGGGCTATAAAGTACAAATATGTACGCTGTCTTACGTACGCACGATACGTCGAGAGGTGTGTCACCTGCTCACTCTCTTTCTCTCACTCACAGCTTACCCACTTGTTCATTTATTCCCACGGCAGGCAATTCGTTCATACCACAAATTTCAAAATGAGGTAGGCGTGAAAAATATATACACCAGTTAGGAAAACGCATGAACATGTCGGCCTGCGTGAGTACTTGGTGGGATTTCACTAGATCATAAACTGTTACCCTGAATTTGTGGGCCAATACAAAGCCAGTATTTGTGAGTGTCGCTCATTGTGCATTGTTCAGAATCGAAGTTCTTCACGTATTCACAACAGACAAAATAAAAGAGGACGAGAGAAATTTAGACAGCGCTGTTATACATGGCCTAATATTTCATGATCACGAGCGAATGTTTGCCTCCTGTGTTGGATGTGAAGGCATAGCTCATTGCGAAGATTTTTTTGTTTTCTTATAGCGACGTATTATTTCATTGCCATTCGCTTTCTGGAGGGCATCAAGCTATTAGTAAGACAGTATCGCCGCTGTTTGCTTGAAAAGCTTCACTTTTTGCCGTCACCAAAAGCGAACAAAGCATACGAAAAGAAAAAAAAATTGTAAAATCAATATTCAAGACAGCACAAGGAGACGCAGTTAAGAACTTCAGTTTTACAAGATCACAATCTGTAGTAAAACACGGAGACCTTCATTGTTTTTTGCTTTTCTTCTTTCCCTGCTTCATTCATTCCTTCCCTAATTATCCGAGGTTAGTTCCGTGTCTTTCTTCGTTCCTTCCTACCTGTACATTTTTTTCTTCGTTTTCCTTATTTCTTTATATTTCGGCCTTTTCTCTACCTGCATTAACGTTTAAATTCAATTTCATTCGTATTTACTTATCCGCTTTCAGGAAACCATTCACTAATCTTTTGAGCCTTACCGCCAAGATTTTAACGAAGCTTCCAATGCTCGGCAGCACCGGCGAAAAATGCACTGCAGCTATGCGGAGGCTAAACTAACTAGACCACACCATCAATGATTTAATTCACAGCGCCGTTTTAGCGAACGATGATAATGGCATGTCAATGGGTGGCGCCCAAGTGCGACAGTCATCTAGTCCCTAGCCAATAGAGGGCCTTTATTTTGCATGGCATTTCCGGTGATCACCCCATAGCAAAGGTAGAGGTTAATTGTATTACAGCTTCCACAACCACAGTGCTGATATAGTGGAATTGAGTGCAGATACGCTGCGTCGGTTTATTCGCACGTCAAATCTGCACGCGTAGTGCAGATTGGACCTCTTTTTTATTTCTTGCTTCGTTTCCTGTCCACAGTAGGCGGGCTATTGAAAATCCTGCGTGCCGGTATGCGCGCCCGCGTCATACTGTCTGTGCGTCAGGGCCTGCGCGCTTGTCTAATTTCTTTCTATGTCCGTGTACCTTTTTTTGCACTCCTGTGTCTTCCTGTCACGGCAGCGGAGCGAAAAACGACAGGCGGAGGCGACAGATATAAAACACCCTCCTGAGGGCTTTCCGGAATGCTGTGCTTATTGGCAATTAAAAGTTTTTTCCGACAACTCGTAATCCAAACGACCCCCCCCCCCCCTCCTTCTCCTCATCCCCCCTCTGCTTTTTACGCGCATTCTCCCTGTATTTCCGCATTTGAGCAACGGGCCACTCTGCGGCGTTGCCTACGCTGCTTAATTCCTCTTTAAGTTTCCTTCTTTGACTAGGCTGAAGTGTCAGTACTCTGCACATTTTTTTAATATTGTTTCGTGCGCATTATACTGCTCACTCGTAATGAATCCGCGGACGTGCTGTGACTTGGTATTGGAGCATTATGATTCTCGGAGTGCTTTCAGTGCTGTCTGGATGAACTAATGGTCTACGTCACGGCCGTTTCATGTTATAATGGTTCGTATTGGATAGTTTTGTTTGATTTAAAAATGTAATTTGTTCCGAGAGCAGACCGCTTTTTTAATGTATAAGTGGCTGATCGCGCCGTTCGAAAACATCTCACGTACGTTTAAGCACGATGCAGCCTTGTGGCCGCTAACGGAGTCGTTAGGCAACCCGGTTTAATTAAGCCGTTAACATGAGGCAGGAGGGAGAAATATTTATTATGCATTCCAGTGAAATAATGTAGTGGAGGCTTGGCAATTTCCTAACACGGGGACGACGTTGGTTAAACGCGTTTACTTTCGCTGCTTAGCAAATGGGGCTGTCATAAACGAGGAGGCCGAGGTGGGATATTGTCACGTAGTGGTGACAAGGCCGTAGACACCAAATGAAGACACATGCTTGATGGTACGGAAATGAACTCTTTATTGGGCTGACTTGCGCCCGCAAAAGAACTAAGCAACTCGGTGGCGGCGATAGCAACAAACGTGTTCGTCGATCGTCGAACAAAGAATGCCCGTCACACTCGTCAACGCTCAATTTAAAGGCTGCTCAGAGCAATCCAGATAACGTCGCAGACTGCTACTAGCACAACCTGGAACATTGTAGAAACATACGCAAGTGATCGCAATCTTCGAGACAGATCTCGGCGCATCGTTCGCGACAAAGAAAATGATAACGCGTATCGCGACAACGAGCATGAACAAACACGGGATACACAATCGAAACGCGTGCCTGGATCACAGTGATAAGGCCGCGTGCTGGTGGCTGCTAAAAAACAACAAATACAGTTTTGAAGGTTTCGCGGCAACATGATATCAGGAAGACGAAATATTTAATAAAATTGAGGTAACTATTAATTCTTATTGAATCATTAGTGTGTAATCAGTTTGCGAAAAACCGTTCAAAGAATGATGATAAAGAGTGCATGCGCTCATGGTGGTCTGCGTGCATTTTCAGAGTGCATGGAACTCACTTGGGGTGCAGTTGGTGTTTTGGTGTGGGGAAACTGTATGTGTACTGAGGGAAAGCAACAGTGCGCTCTTGTAGAATCCGTAATGGTTAGGAATGAAACGCCTTGAAGTAGAATTGTGGTTTCAAAGAAAGCACTGTCATACTGTTACGTGGCAACAAGCAAGAACACGGCACAACATACCGAAAGGGTTAAGGATTATATAATGGATGAGTTAGCGCGAGGGCTCCTCTCTCGCCACTGCCGATCTTCTTCGCAACAATACGTTTTGTTTGTCTAAACCCCGGTTTAACTTCAGCACTTTTCACACTTATTAAGATCACCACTGTACATAAAAAATTGGCAGTGGTTTAGCTCCGGTTAAACCTAGCTGAGTTTCGAAAGCAACAGCTGCATGACTACGCTTAGGACAGCTTAGGCTACGCACTGAGCAGCGGCCGGGCTGTCCTTCTTCATAGTTGGTCGATTCTGGCCGCGTGCTCCTAGCTATATATACACCCCACACACTTCTCCGTACAACTAACGGAGAGAGTGAGGCGCAGCTGGCGCCGGCTGTTGTTATGACCTCATTTCTCCGGCACGGGCGGAGCACGCGGCGAAACGCAAACGCGACGGCAGCTTCGACACTCTAGCTGCTGTCTCTGACGTCACGCGGCTCCTCGCACATGCGCAGCTTGGCCTACGCTTTGCCACGCGAAAGGGCTTGCCGACTAGCGTAGTGTTGCTTTCGCAACAAAATGTTAGCAAGGACTTCTCGGCTTTGTAAGACGCGTTGTCTGGCTTGCTGGCTTAATTTATAGAGTTTAACGGCTCAAAGCGACTCAACAATTAAGAGACGCCTGTATGGACGGCTCCGGAAATTTCGACCACCTGAGGTATTTTAGCGTTAACTGCCATCGCACACCACATCGCCTAGGTTTCCGCCTCCATCGAAAAGCGGCCGCCGCTGCCGGGATTCAATCCTACATTCTCGGGTACAGCAGTCGAATGCCTTAACCATTGCTCCACCAAAGCGCGGTGGATGTTGTTGTTGTTGTTGTAGCTGTAGGAAGAAGGAAAAGAAAATGCACGGGCCTGCTACTGGCTCTGTAGCTGAGCCACCTCCGCTGCCTCGTGAGGCCAGAAGAGAGGAAGTAAAGAAAGGAAAGGAATAGGGAGAGAAAGACGCGCGCTGCAACAGCCGTCGTCCACCACGTAAGCAGTGGCGGGTGCAATGACGGCCTACAACAGTAAAAAATTCGGTGGCTGGCTAGCCCCTGCCGCAAGCGGCGTTGACCTATCCGTCCCAGCCCCGTAGAGCCAGGAACAGCCACCTCCCCGTCCACCCGCGGTGGATGACGCCTTTTGTAGCGAGAGCTTTACTACTATACTACGCTAGTCAGCAGCGCATTTCTCCGTGTGCAAGACAGGTCACTAGTGCGCATGCTCGGGAACCGTAGAGAAGCAATAGGCGCATTGCTCATGACATCGGAGCTCGTGACCACCCCGGCCGCGTGCAGACTCCACCGCCAACTCATCAGAAAGGCCTGAACAAAGACAAGAACGTCTTGCCAAACGAAGACGCCAAGATGGGGAAGCAATAATAATAATAATAATAATAATAATAATAATAATAATAATAATAATAATAATAATAATAATAATAATAATAATAATAATAATAATAATAATAATAATATAATAATAATAATAATAATAGAGGTAACCCGGCAACTGGCCTCATTATTAACAGACTCCCGATAACCGGCCTTTGCAATTCTTGTCAGTTGTCTTTCAAAACTCTTTCCCATACCGTGGTAGCACGATTTCTGCAACGCATTTAACAAGCATGTGTTGATCATCACATTCTTCACTAATTTGGAATGCCCCGAATTGGAGCTTAGCAAGGGCTTCACCGATCTCGTGTTGTATTCTAAACAAACATGATCCTCACCGAACTTCATCAATAAATCTAAAAACTGTAACCGTTCGTCAACTGGTTTTTCAACAAGGTACTGAAGAGCCTTAAAGGAATGCTCAGACAGACATCCCTGCCCAGCAAGTGTGCGAAGAAAAGGAAGGTTGCGGTGGTACCGTATGTGCACAGAATTTCTCATGGCCTCAAAAATGTAGGCAATGTTGACGTCGCATTGGCCGCCCCACGCAAGATGAAGAGGATTTGCCAGGCCATTCAAAGGGAAAGAGAATCGAGGAAGCAAGAATGTGGGCTGAAACATAGAGTCCCTTTTGTTGGATGCAAAACTGGCGTTGTGTACAGGCTTCCACTCTCTTTTGGAGCCTATTATATAGGACAAACAGGTCACTGTGTTAACAAGAAACTACTGGAACACCGGAAAAACTTCGAAAGTGGCAAGGACAAAACATTTCTGGTCTCACATTGCCATTCACGCGAAACAATAAAGAAGTAGAAGAAGTGTACTCCTATGTTTGACCAGGCTAGGATTTTGTATCGCCACAAAGAAAAGATGACGAGAGAGATAGTTGAATCATATTTTATTTCAACGGACAATAAGTGTGTCAGCAAGACTTCTCTTGCTCTTTCAAGCAAAGAGATGTCTTCTTTGATTGACGTTTTGGGCAGCAGGTGAACCCAGGGGTTGTTTCAGGTGACTTTTTCGTTTTCGTTTTCGTCATATTTGTTTTTATCTGGGCCTTGAAGTATAGGCTTAGGCATAGTTGTGAGTCAGCACTTGTACGGTGGCTTCCTTTTATCTTGTCCTGTGTCTTCTGGTTCGCTCTGTTTAAATTAATAATGGATGTTTACCAACTCGCCCAACAAAGTATCTTGGTTAGCCAACCTCTTCCGCCGTGAGTGTGTTCATTGTCATGGTCACATGACCGCAGCCAGCCCGTTTCCTTGACGAGCTACTCTCCGATCACCTTAATTAACCGGTTTATAGCAAAACGCCTTTGGCAAGCTGTTTCACAACCATAGCAGTTATACGTTTTCCGGTTTTATGACTACGACAATGCCGTTCGTATAACGCCGCACCACGGTCACGAGTCAATATGTACTCACCTCACTATAATGGCATCACTGGTTAGACGCCACGCTTAGCGAGAAGAAATTGTCGTCACTGGCGGGCCGCATAGTGACGTTATGCTCCTAAACAAGGAAGGCAGCGGATAATAAACAATCTTACATGCGGCATCGTGAACTGCTATCATAAAGTCTCGTGCTACACAGTCGTAGTCATCATTTGAAGTTTGTGACGAATGGGTAGGTGCTGTAGTTGCCGCTGTAGTTCCGACATTACATTGAACTCTGACACGGCCGGTTATTCCGAGAAAATGAGATATCCCTTGGATGAGAAAGAAGCTATTCTTGTACAGGCAATGCGGGAACAGACGTACACACAGGCGCTGTCTGTTCCCTCCGCCGTTTTCTTTTTATAGGTTATTTTAGGAAGAAACTATCACAAGCGTGCCCAAGCTTCCACAATTTCTCTGGCGAGTTTCTTTTACATCATGCTGCGCACGACCAAAAGAAACGATAATATATTCGAGCGGCTGTGTCCTTAAGTCTTAAGCCCCTCACGTCTGCAATGTAGTAAGGGACAGAGGTCGCATGTGGGAGCAGCACTCCGGTGGGCGGATCGATTGTGCACCATTATCGTGTACTCCCTTTCACGTTCCAGGCCGGTGCAGCGAGTCATTTGCATGTTATGAGACTTTCTCGGCCCTGCCACTACTCAGGAGCAAACTCTTCGCGGCTCACTTCGCGCTGTAACACTAACCGCATTCCTCCGCTCCGAGTCCCCACTGTAACGTTTTCTCGACGCCCTCCAGCCGCTCATAGCCAGTTTTCTTCAGAGGTTTGAGCGGCGACAGTTTTTATTACTGATTTCAACAGATACTGACGATATCAAATTTTACATTTCTTTGCTTTGCATGTTTTATTTTTTGTTACTGCACTGGCAAAAGAAAGCAAAAGAACAGCAACGCCTGACAAGCTAAGAAGGAAAATAAAACTATTTAATTAGGCCACATTTTCTTAATCTGGTGTTTTTTGTTTTACTCCAGGATAGAAGATGTAGCCACTGAAAGTAATATATGCGACGCAAGAAAGATAAACTTTCTGATAAGGCATGTTGTAGGTGTAGTTTTCATTGCCTTGACATAGGCAGCAATCATTGACGGGTCTTGGTAGCACGTTTCTTGTTTTTATTTTTTAGCATGGGGAATTAAAAACAAGAAATCGTAGGTTGCCAGTTTTCTTCGTTAACTACCCAACCGAATGTAAAAGCATGGAATTAATTTTTTCTTGTAGTTTTACGTGCAAACCAGACATGGTTAATGCGTACATTAATCTAATACTACGTCTATATGGGCCTTAGCCGTAGGACTTAGCTGTTCTCTTTGTGCAGGAATAGCTGTACTATCCTTACTACGTGATATAGCAGGTGGCTTAGCAGGGCACCGCCTGTGTTGGGGGTGCACCGGCAGTTGCGTCAGTCGAAGAACGCAGTGCCCAATGCTGTGGAATAATAGATACACACACAAAAAAAAAGAAACTGAAAGAAGTGTGCCGCAGCCGCTATGACAACCAATAAACTGAAAGAGAAACAGATGCCTCCCGAATCCGGGAGCTCGACTGATCGATATTCAGGTATATTATAGAAAGACGCTTTCTAAGTCAATGTTAGTTAGTGCAGTAATAACCGCTTTAGCTTTACTAAAACTAATTTATTCGCATTGAAGCACAAGGACGGATGCACCCGAAAAGGCACCGTCAGAAGAGGAAATTTTAAAGCCTACGAATGCCCAAATAGTCACGAGGTAACCAAAACAGACTTCAAGATAAATGACACCTTTTGAAGAATTTAAAGGCATCCTGCGGCCATGCGTCCCACCCTCCGGCACAAGAATGGGCAGCAAGGGAGAAGCTCTAGTTGACCTCATGGATGGTCTCCTCATCTCTTAAAACTGCTGCGCATAGTATATACGGCTGCTGCTCATGATTGGCGGCTGAGTCAGTGTTATATGATCAACTCATGATTTACAATGAGTTATGGAGGTCCTTCGCACTTCATAAACATTGAGCTCAATGAGCTGGAGGCAATTGCAGCCCAGATAGGAATGCAGAGAAGTGTGTGCCGCGGGTGCACACTCACTTGAGCTCAATGCTCTCTCTGCGGTGCTCGCAAAAGCTGCCGAGTATGAGCCGGAAAATGGCGCGTATGCGAGAAGCCGGAGGCGGCACGACAGACACGTGGTGCATCAGTCAAAGCAAGAATACGTAAATACCGGAATATGGCGCGTATGCGAGAAGCCGGAGACGACAGACGCGTGGTTTATCAGCCAAATTAAGAATACATAAATACCTCACAAGCTGTCCCTTTACCTCGCGTTCTGCCCTGTGAATTTCTCTAATGGTCACTAGACTACTGCTTCAAGAACTTAACTGTAGCAAAATCTGCACCCCCCCCCCCCCCTCCCTCTTCATCTTCCGGCAGTACGTCATGACAGAGTAGACGTTGCACCCGGGATCCGCTAATCGTGATTTGCCTACTTTCTCCAGCTTCTGCGGCCGGTCGCTGCGGCGAAGGCAGAGTTGAGAAAGACCTGCTCACACACAGCAGTTATCTACTCAACCGTTACCGAAGGATGCATCAAGATTGAATCAAGTGTCCATTCATTTTCTTCCTCTTTTTATGACTCATGCCTCAATTTTTAATCTGCTTCAGTTGAGTTGGTATAGTTCGCGTCTTCTGCCGCTCCTATGCGCTGGAAGGCATCGGGTTGGCATTTTTTACTACCTCATGGACGCTAATGCCTCATTTCTGGGCACACGGAGGGTTTCTAATAAACGGCTTGTTTCAGTTGGTCTGTCACACGGTTAGAGCAATTTTCATGCATAAAGTGTCACTGCACCATATAGCGGCCGTGTATAAGCATTCTCTACTGATGCAAGTCATTGACAGACCTTCCTTCTGGGGTTGAAGGGCTAAGTGGGGTAGCTCCGAGAATGATAAATCCGGCGTATCAATGCACCTTAATTAATGAGATGGATCGGCTCTCGGCAAACGGCACAGCAAGAACTGAAGCTTAAGCAGTCCGGAAATACATTACTGCAATAAGAGCCATCGAACCACTAGCGCCGTGCGAATCATTGCATCCCGGAAAAATGACTCGCGCCATCTAAGTGGATCGTCCTGTTCATTCTGCGGCGTAATTGCACGCGTGCTGATAGTGCATGTAGAGCGAGTGTTTGGGTGTCGCACCGCACCACAACTTCTTGTGTTAGTCTGTCTCGGTTCTAATTACACGTGATTGGGAGAAGCACATTTGTACTGTTTTATTGACGCAGCTATGCCATTTGCATGATGGCATGTGGCACTAATGGTTGGGCCGAATGCACCTGAATGGCTCTACACTTCTGTACAGGCAATCGCAATACTGAATATCTCGCCTTGCGATTCATTACGATTTGGAAGCATACGTTATCCTCACCTCAGCCGTGGCGTAAGAGGAACGCTTGCTGGGAAAAGCGGCTGACCAGGTAAGTGTGCAGCACGAAATGCGTTAAGGCGCTGCGATGACTACGTGAACTGCGGAATTCTTCATTCCGTCTTGGCTGCAATATTACAAGTAAACCTTATAGCTAGATGGTTCCTTCTAACGGCGAATAACAAGTTTGACACAAGGTAAAAAGGAAAAATCACAGGATATGATGGTCCTGTCTTCTTCATTTGACCCTTGTCTCAGTGTCCCGTTACACGCCGTCAGAATACTGCGAGTGCTTACTGAATATATGTAGCGCGCGTAAAAATTGCTCACATGTTAAGTCTATTTTGTTTCACTTTATCATTGGGCCGTACTGTTTGCACGTGCCCTTCGAGCCTTTATACTTCACCCTTTTCACCAACTTTGCACAATGTATTTACCACTTTCACTTTGCACGTTACGTCCAAAAGCGTTTTATTTTTTACTTAAATTATAGTTGTATGAGCTTCGTATGTGGATCTTCCTTCTTTGTTCTGGAGGAGAACAATGAAGACGAAAGGCAGACAGGTTAACCCTTAACAGCAACTGGTTTGCTATCCTGCACTGGGGGAAGGGGGTGAGTGGATATAAAAGTCGTGAGAGAGGGATGATTGAAGTTAGTACAGCCACATCGCAGACAGGCCACATCACATCACGTCACAGTCATATCACTTAAGATAAAAGCAAACTCATAGTCTTTCGATTAGGGCTGTGCTTTTCATAGAGCGGAGCAGTGCCTGGGAGGCCTGCACCACAGACGATCTCCGTGGCCAGGGACCTAAAATCTTAATTTCAGTCAATGGGCGTCCATCTAGATGCTCCATCGTACGGCACAGACCCTGTATTTTCTCACTGTATATAGGGCAGTCACAAAGAATGTGGCCTATAGACTCGTCGCATCCACAGTTTTTACATGCAGAACTGTTTGCCATGCCTATCATAAAAGCCTGAAGCTCCGGCTTCCACCTAGCCTAACCCGACGCGAAGAAACTTTGCTGTGCCGCCTGTGGGTTGCTGTAGCATTCACAAACCCGTGTTCTTTGTTCTGGTTTCCTGTTTTTGTAAGCGGCTCGGCTCACCACTAAAGTACACGCGCAAGCCCAGTCTGTCCTATCAGAAATGTGACCCTGTTTAAATATGCAACTCCACACAAGGCTTGCGTGCCCATTTTATTTTGGCCCTTGTTTATATGTAAAAAATGTATTAGTGGAAAGTACTGTACAGGTGCTGTTTTTTACAAAGAAACCTCAAGATTATGGGTTGCTGTCTTTGTCTGTACTCTACGCCTTCAGATATTGTTTACTCTCGGTGATGTTTTGGACGTTATATTATTATTGTTGTTCTAATATGGCTTGCATTGATAACTTAGTGGTAGGCTCCAGAAAATACACCATGCCCGGTAGGGAGGCTCCGAACACGTTTCGGTATGGGACAAAGTGCATTCTTAGCTAAATTTTATTGGTAAATTTAATTAAGCTACATCTTCGCTATTGGCAGCAATCAGGTTAAATAAAAGACCAACTAATGTGCACCATTACATCTTTGCCAACTATTTACTCAAGTCATTGTCGCACTGAACTTTAGCGTGAATTATGATATCCGAAAATTCCCAAAACGAAAGGTGTTAGGCAAGGAGACACGGTCTCCCCTGTACTATTCACAGCTTGCCTAGAGGAAGTATTCAGATACTTGGAATAGGAGCAGTCATGGATACGGCTAGATGGAGAATACCTCAGTAATCGGCGATTTGCTGATGACATTGTCTTGCTAAGTAACTCAAGGGATGAAATGCAAACAATGATTGATGACCTAGACACGGAAAGCAGAAAGGTAGGCTTGAAAATGAATATACCGAAGACTATGGTAATGCTCAATAGCCTCGGAAAGCAACAGCAGTTTACGTTAGGTAGCGATGCACTGGAAGCAGTGGGCAAATATGTCTACTTAGGACAGGTAGCAACCGCAGATCCCGACCATGAAAGGGAACTAACAAGGAGAATAAGATTGGGATGGAGCGCATTTGGCAAGCACCCGCAGATTATGACTAGCAGTTTACCGGTATTTCTCAAGAGTAAATTATGCGACAGTTGCATCTGGGCTCACCTATGGAGCTGAAACAGGGAGGCTAACAAAGAGGGTTCTACTTAGGTTGAAAACAAGGCAGGAGGCTATGGAACGAATAATTGTAAAGGTAACATTAAGTGATAGGAAGCGTTCAGAGTGGGTCAGAGAAATAACTCAAGTTACTGACATTCTATTGGAAATCAAGAAGAAGAAATTGGCATGGGCAGGACATGTAGAGCGAAGAGAGGATAATCGATGGTCGCTTAGGGCAACAAACTGGATTCCAAGGGAAGGAAAGCTTAGCAAGCGGTGGCCGAAAGTTAGGTAGGCGGATGAGGTTTAGAAGTTCGCAGGGGTCAAGTTGCAGGTAACACAGGACCGGACTAAGTGGAGGAATATGGGGGAGACCTTCGACCTGCAGTGGGCTGATGATGAGGACGACGACGATTATGATGATGATGACGACGATGATGATGATGATGATGATGATGATGTCGGAGAATATCTTCTCGACAGAGTACGAAATCCAGCTTTCCAATTCCTCGGGTGTTTGCGGCCTCGGGGCTTTGTCACAATACTTTACAGGAACCTATGAATGAAATTCATGGACCGAAATCATTTGCCATCACCCCGTGTATTTTAGGCGGCCTATTCTAGGCAACTGCCTTAGCCTCTCTTTATTCCACGCTCGGCTGAAACGAGGCTGCTCGGGCGAGGTTACTCGCTGGATGCCGTGACAACGACATACAGAGATAAAGTATGAACAGATTGTTTTGTCGTCTACCAGGGTATATCGCAGTGCTTGGTTGAAACTTCCGCGGTTGAAACAATGCCACTAAAGAAAAAATAAACGTTTCCAAATAAGGTTGCAATTTCTATTTGTTGCTCCGGACCTGAGGGTTGCAATCAACAATCATAGAAGCGATAAAAATGATCTTTAATACGATGCAAAGGCACAGGTGGCGAGGCAGTAGCACTAAACCATCGTATGTACTTTTGATTTGCTTATTTATACCATCTCATTCAACCTAGACAGAACGTTGAGTAAGGGGGCGCGGCTTTTAAGCACAGAGGCAGCGATGTAGTCCCACAAACAAAATATTAAGGTAAAACACTAAACTTACTTAACGTAGAGACAGAAATTCCGAAATACTAAGCTCAAGGTGCAAAAGAAACAAAGTAATTAATACCTAAACAGCTGCTGCACAGTACAGAAACAAGCGGTCATGTTCGGGCGCTTGATTACTGTCGCCTTGTTTCTTCTCCTTTGTCGCTCTGCTTGTAATCCCACCCTCAACAAGCCATCTCGGCAGAGCACCTGGATAAAAGTTTTGTTTTTGCTTTTTTTTATATAACAATAAAAGGGAATAATATAAGTAACTGTATACTGATAAGCTAGCGACAATTTGTAACAAATATATATCTTTAACGAAAATTGTTTAACTTGTAATTGGTCAAGTGAAACGTTTGCGGCACAATCATGATCGGGACATGCGTACGTGAGCTATTAAAAACAGTCATTTATTAAGAAATACCAGCTCTTGTGGAAATAGAGCCACTAATGGTTAGGTAGCACACGTGTCAACAAGTACGGGAATGTGAAAAACCTCTGATATGAGGTGAAATCTGTGATATTTAAGCTTGACGATGATTGTGGTCGCGTTCAAAAACGCCCCACAATTTTCGCAATCGGCGGAAGGAGTAATTGCTTTATTTGAGCGTGACTGATTTTCGGCGTCTTCCGCGTATTCCCGCAGTCGCTCACTGATGCAGCATCCGGTCTCCCCAATATAGAATCGGCCTCTTTAAACTAGAATCTCTTTCATTTCAAGTCTTCGATTATTATTATTATTATTATTATTATTATTATTATTATTATTATTATTATTATTATTATTATTATTATTATTATTATTATTATTATTATTATTATTATTATATTGGAATGGTTGTTTATTTTATGTATATTTCTATATTACTATAGTCAATGTCAGTTATTTGTTGTTGTTGTTGTTGTTGTTGTTGTTGTTGTTTCTGTTCTATCTACAGTTCTTTTCTTTTTTTTTTCTTTCCTGATGTGCTCAAAAATTCTCTCAGTGTGTATATAAGTGATGCTACTCATTTATTGATAACTTGCCGTGATACTTTTCGTCTCAGTTTCATTTCATGTATTTTTTATTTCTTTTTTTGTGTTCTCTCTGTGTGTGTAAACATGTTTGTGCTTTTTCATTTTTGTTTCTTTTTTTTGTGCGGCAGCACAAAGACCACGTGGTTGTTCCTGTGCTCATTAAATTAAGATTGATTGATTGTCATTATTATTATTATTATTATTATTATTATTATTATTATTATTATTATTATTATTATTATTATTATTATTATTATTATTATTATTATTATTATTATTATTATTATTATTGCGGGGAGATAATGTCAACATCTTTTATCATTTGCTAAGGAACATCACATGACTTTCTTTGAATTGCAGTATGTTACCCATTGTTGCTCACAATTGGAGTCCCCACATGAAGGCTTGAGTTGCCACCTCCAGCAGTAACCCAAGTCATCTAAATTGTTTTGGGCGTCAGCGGAAAATAGGGCGAAATATATATAGGGCACCCAATTGAAAGGAGTGAGTCATTCGTTCCTTCCAGGCGTATAATAACGCCCAGAGAGCTCCTGGTCTCGGTGTTGACGCGGGGCCCAGGAAAAACGACCCAGAGGCTTAAGAGCGGGCAAGCGTGATGGATCGTGTGGGATTAGACTGCATACAACTGCACTTAGAACAGCAGCCTACTATTTCCAATGTCAGAGAGTTGGTATGTTACATCGTTGTTCTTTCTGTGACAAAGGACGCACACAGGAAGAAAGAAGACTTCGCCACAACGCCGAGTCCGGTGTCAGATAACCATCTTCAGTCCAAACTATTTTTTCACTACCGAGGATTCGAACAAAAATAAAAAGGAACTTGGGTCGTTCGGAAGAGTAGCAGTGCAGCTCTACGGGGATCCTTCATCGAGCTCTTTTTACTTGCTCATCCTAGCTTTCCCGTTCTGCACTCTTCCTGCTTCTCAACGTTTTGCGCTTTTTGCTGGCTTTGGGAGATTCAGTGGAGGATCACTTTACCCGGGAGGTGTTTCGGTAAGATCAGCTGCATCGCGGAAGTCCCAACAACTGGCCCATTCCGTTAATACGATAAATGTTGGTTGGTTGGTTTGTGGGGTTTAACGTCCCAAAGCAACTCAGGCTATGAGAGACGCCGTAGTGGAGGACTCCGGAAATTTCGACCACCTGGGGTTCTTTAACGTGCACTGACATCGCACGTTCCAAGTGTCTGAGTAGAAGCAGTGATGCACTTGTGTTGTGTTTGAGGTGTCATTGTGGCCGTTACACATTCTCTGGAGGTTGTTTCTTAGTGTATTCCCGCTCTTATTTTATGTTTTGTGCATGTTGGCTGTAAGGAAAAAGGGAGGGGTATCACGCGTCTGTCGCTTCTATGTGAAAGTTTGTGTGAGAACAACCAGGGAAGCATTGTTGGTAGCAATATTTTAAATTATTGCTTGATTGTTTTTTTTTTTTTGCCCAACTGACATTTTGATAAGTCGAATTGTTTTCACTGGAAGGCAAGCAGTATCTGCACGAGAAGAAAGAAACGCCTCGAATTCGTCGTTACTAATGTTGCTATGGTTGCTTATTTATCCCTACCGAAGAAATAGAAAGCCCAAAATACATCTCCATTGTAAACGAGTATATCTCTCAGAGAACTTTATGTGCTAGATAGCGCTAGTTCAGTGTTCATGTCTATAACTACAGCGTACGAGGCTGTTAAGCTCTTAATTTTTGCATCTCTTGACCGGGGTAGCATTATTGTCTGACTTCTCGCAGTATATGGATATAAAATGAAAAAACTACTGCGTTTACCTGGTGGCTACACATTATTATGTCCAAATTCCATTGCCCATAACGCTTGTTACTACTATTCACTAAATTTATATTCACTATACCATTAGTCAGCACCGCCTTTGACATAATATTCGCAGTCTAATACTGCTTGGTGTTTTGTCTGCAATGACTACATCATAATTCTCGATGACAGAAGATCAAGAATGTGTAGCTGCATAAGAAATCTTTATAGTGGTCGAACGATCGGCTTTTTTTAGGTGGGACTTGCGGCGAGCCTTTTTGTTTGTTTTTTTTTTTTTATTTTTTATTTTTTTTTTGTCACTGCACCATTAGTATAGAGGGGTGTAGGGTATGTACAGTACTATCCGTGATCATCAGCTATCTGACGTCACGAATGCGTCATAAGGAGTCATCATTCGTCAAGAACATATTGCGCGCCAAGAACGGGCCATCAGCTGACACCAGCAGTCAGACGTCAAGAGCATGCCATCAGGAGTCATCACCGTTGTCACCAGCTGAGAGAGGTCAAGAAGGAGCCACAAATGGCCATCAGCGATCAAGAATCACAAGTATGTCATCAGGGGCCATCAGATCTCAGGTGTTAAGAGCGCATCGTCAAAGGTCAAGAATGTGGCACCAGGAAAAGCAGGTGCAAAGGGTTACCAACGTGTTATCACTGCACGTCACGGGTCCAGGGTCGCCAATAGATCACTAGCGGCAAGATGGTGCTCCACACTTGACACAACCGTGCAAACTGGAAGCCAGCTCAAATGTATAGCTGTTGTTGTTTTTGGTTGTTGTTGTTTTACTAGCGCAAATGCGAAAACACGATGCGCGCATTTAGGCGAGAGCTGGCGTCTGGGTCTCACGTGCCTCTCGAGGGCGTTCTATTTAAACCCTCCCTCTGTGGAGGAACGCTGTGCTTGCGTTCGCGGGGGCAGGAACCGTGACCGCGGCCCCCTGCTTAGCGGCGCTCGTGTAATCGAGGCTGATAGGCTCCATTGCGACAGGGAAGATTGCACGAAGCAACTGCGCTGCGTACGACGATTTCGCGAGCTTGCTTTGAGAATGCTGTATTTGTGTGGTTAAGCCTACAGATGATGAAATCAAGCCCATCAGCTGTTGAGACTTCAGTTATGTTGCATGGTGGCTGTCTGAAAACAAGTTTTATGCAACAACTGATCGTTTGCATGAGCATACACGTGCGATTATAGATCATTGGAGAGTGAATCTTTTGGGCGATCAATTCAGATGAAGATAAAGGAGTACCTCTGATGGAATGCAAATGCAAAATAACATCATTTTGATAAACTGCTTAAAATTTGTTCTAGCGCGCACGTGAACAGGAAAACAAACTGCGATGTATTTTACTTTTATCGAGATGGGGGGGGAGGGGGGGGGCTGCAAACGTGCTTTTATTCCAGCAGGAAAACAAAGTAGGAGAGAGAGAGCACGACAGTTACTTAAACATTAGGTTTAACAGTGTGCTTAACGTGAAGACTTGTGAAAGGAGAACACGTGAATATTTGCTGACGTTAACCTGGTCAATCAAACACAACCGAAACTAATCTTGAACGAAGCGTTTAAGTGAATGAACAGCTGTCTACATGAAAGCGTCATCTTGAAGATGCATTCAAGAATGAGCAAAATCATGATTTCAGGTCTAATATGTAGCACACTGCTCTCTTCCTAATACAACTCATTATGCTTGTATATGAGCACATGTAGTGATGAAAACAGCAGCTTGTCACCTACGAAAAACCAATGATATCTCACACGTCTCACTTTAGGAAAAAAAAAAAGTAGCAGCCCTATCTAGTGATAAACATCGGTTGAGGTATAGTCGACACCAGATTTAGGTTCTATTTATAATGGTATGCGTGTATTACGATTGTTTAATTACGAGTATTTTACTACTGCATTCTGCGTCAGTTTTTGCCGCAGGTTGATGGTAATTACTCACGTTTTGTTCATGACTGTTACTATTGGAACTCCTCAAGCTGGCGCCTGATCAGGATTAGAGGGTTTGCTCTAAACGTTTTGTGAATGATGAAGAAAGCATGACTAAAAGCCACAGAGGTTATGTATAGGGGAAATAAGATGAAGTACGAACAACGCCATATCTATCCGCTCCACTGTTCGCATTTCTTCCCATTGCGCCTGCACCTGTGTAGTGACAAACTTGCACTAGATTAGTCCACGATACGATAATCCATGATTACATCGTCTTTTGTGACCGCCCAGATGCAAGCGCGGACAGCGGAGCGCGTAGGTGCCACTGCATTCACATTTATTTTCTGTCACAATCGAATCTGGGGTATTCCTGGACGACTAAAATAAGCCGTTCACTTCCCAAGCCTCGAAAGCATAAATGTTTTCCAGAAAACAGCGTTCGTTCTGCAGTACTAATGGCCGAGAATACCTTCTCTAGATCATCGGTAGGTTTGAAACCAAGATGTAGAACCTTCAACATAGCGAGTTCGCACTCTCACTCCGCATGCTGCTTAACTTAAACAAAAAACGTCCCGAACAAACGCAACTGCGGTGGAGCGTCTGAGTCATCAATGTTTATAGATCTATAAAAGATGGCAGGCACTTCGCGAAGGTACGCGTGAAAGAGGGGTTAGAACTGCGCCGGCACTGGAGCGCCTGTGTGATAATTGGCTACAACAGCACGGATTTAAGGCCGCTGATAGTGCCGCCCGACGATAGCAAGAGCTACATATTTATTATGTTATGCTTGATGTGTTTCCGCTGCCATCGTCATTTTTCCTGTAACTGTCGGGTTATATCCATGCATAGACCCGGTACATCGTGTTCCAGCACGTCTAGCTGCTAATGCGAAGTGAGATGTGATTGCCTCCGCGCGGGAGCTTCGACGTTGCAGCCTGTGACGTCAAATGTAGGGCAAGTGCTCTTCGACTGGTTGCCTCGCCTTTGACTACACGTATGGCACATGCCTCTTATTTGCTACTACGTGGCGCAGCTGTGATCTTCCTACCCCTCACTCTGTGAATGCTTGTAAAGGCAAATGTTAGATTAGAGACTAAGATGGGGTTTTTCACGTAGAAGTACTGCGATTTGGGCTAGTTAGTGGCGATCCATCGCATCGAACAGCGCACGAAAACACGGGGGAAAGGACGGCACAATACGTGCACTGTCAACTCCCATAGGGTTTTTGTGATAGTGAGAATAGTAGTGCTATTGCTCTAGCGCTATTGCATCCATTCACGCTGGCCAGATTAAAATACACAATGTCCGTATTTACATTTCCTGCTTTGTTTACCAGATTAACGGCGTGCGTTTTCGACCCGGATAGCCAACCTAAGAAGTCTATTAAATGTGTCCACCACAAAATTGTATTCCGTGTTGCAACAATTTCGTGTTAGAAATGTTGCCGTTTTAGTACTGCTGCATGATACAAAGCGCGTGACTTTTTTTTTTTTTTTTTTTCAAGTGCAAAAAGGCTGCATTTGCTACTTGCGTTGCATAACGCGTTTTCATGTTCGACGTTCCGTAAACACTGCAATGACCTTCAACGTTTTAAATGCAGCCTTTATCCCTGGTTATACTTTTATACAAATAACATAATCTGAAACTGAAGCTAGCTGACTAAGGCACCACCTGGGAGCTTAATAGCCGTCGGTTTGTGGCGTCCTGGAAAATTCCTTTTTACATCACACCCATGCTTTCAACATCTTTGGTCAGTAGCCTCAACTAGTGTGACATTCTGCAGCTTTCGAATATTGACCAACTGAGAGTAGCGGATTCTGTACATGGGCCCCATATGAAGGCTATAGATAGGTTCGGAATTAGTTCAGTGTGGTGAGCTGGGACAGACAATTTCCACATACGACTTGGAACACACACTCTACACGAGAGGGTTGGTCGGCTACCGTGCTTGGCTGCCCGAAGGGCCCTGGTCCAAAGCGACAGGACGATGGGTTCTAATGGGCTTCCGGACTAGGGACACCACATACAATGTTGCTTCTGCTAGGGGGTCCACACCTGTCGTTATTATGCAATAAAAGCTTTTCACCGCCACACAACCATGCGGAGCACGGTTTGGAGACGCCATCGAAGCTTCTTTTTGCCTCAAAATGCGACAGATTAGAACTTTAAAGGCAAATCTTGACCCAAATAATATTGTTTGTTTGTTTTTCTGGAATTTCAGTAAGAGAAGGGGTGAAACTAAAAAGTGTGTGTATGGGAGGAGAGAGAGAGAGATGAGAAGCAAGCTGTCTTCGGACAGGGAAAGCATCCGAAGAAATGAGGCCAGCGTTGACTCCGCAGTGGCGGGACCGAGACCAACACTTAGGACGCAGTCGACATGCGTGGCGTGTATATTTGGCCTCCGCGTGCTGCCGTGAAACGAGCGCTATGCGCGGGGCTGCGGCGAAGACGCGATGAAAGATGGCGCCGAAAACTTTATCATTTTTCCCCGACAGCAAGAGAAAAATATAAAGTTATTCGTTCGTGCAGTGAACAGCATAAGCTTGTGCGAGGGTCTTAGACACCCCTTGCAAGACACATTGGGGGCTTCAAAAAGCTGCGCGCGAAAACGCACGTTGGGCCGTCATGTTTTGCTCCCCATATCTTTTATTTGTTTATTTTGTCTCAAAGTTGAGCCTTTCCTTTTCCCTCTTCCTTGGCGGAGGGTGAGGGTGGACCCAAAAATAAGCGAATCGTGGGCCGCCAAATGAAACGCGTTCAGTGTGCGCTGACTCCTCGCTTCTTCACTTCAACCAGCCAAGCCTTAGTATTTCTTTGTAGCTTTATTTTGTCTTGTTTCCTTCGAAACGCACACTGTCCAAACTAGAAGATGCCAAGAAGTAAAACGGAACAAGAAATGCAAAAGCGAAAAAACAAAATGCGACCAGAAGCTGTGGCCGCTGTGTCGGAGCGGCCAATTTTTGTCGTCTCCTGTGAGTCGCCAGGTTGTCCCCATCGCTCGTGCGCCGAACCTTGCACTGTTCGACGCCACGCCGCCGAAAGAAACAAATGCTCTCGACCAAGTGGTTCTCCAGCTGGTTATCCCGGACCCGCAAGGACGACCGGTGGGTACCCCTCTCCCACCCCTCTCTTGTCTTCTTTTTCAGGTTCTTTCTGAACTGGAACGCCTTCTTGAAACCGATATCCTCGGTCGTTTCGGCTGCTCAGTGATCTTCCAGCTGACGCAGCCAAAGCAAAGGAAGATGAACATTCCTGGCGGCTGGCTTTGTGTGTCGTTTCAATGACGTCAGGGCTGGAGCTAAGGGCCGCTTGGCTGCGAACCGTGACGTCATAGTTTTTCTTTCTGTTTGGTGTCTAATCTCAGACGTGGTTCTCGTTTTGCTGCTTTGACGCCGCGTCTTGGATGGCTGTAAAGCTTTGTGGGAGTTTGTTGTCGTTTCTGCTCCGCCTTGGGTTACCGAAATGCGATTTGTTGCAACTCCGCAGCCAGCTTGACTTTGAGAAATGGTCTTTCCCTGCTTTTTAACTGAGTCCTTTCCATTCTATTACCGAGTCAATGCTCCGCGTCAAATCATTCGTATTCGTTGTACTTTCGTTGAAGTTTATAGCGTTTTTCCTGGCTTTCCTATTATTTTTCCTTTTACAAGAATTTAGACAAGAGAAAGGGGTGATTTATGTGCTTCTGTTTTGTAGTCTTTTCACGTTTATACCTAGCGAGCCATACCTGTCTTCTACGTGTTTTCCCAAAGCGCGTTTGGGGCCAGGATATATATGAAGGCAGCTGTCAAATCTACTCAGTTCAGTCGTTCAGTCGTGTCCGACTCTTCGTGACCCTATGGACCATATCACGCCACGCTTTACGGTCTATCACTATCTTCCTAACATCACATAACTTCATCTGTAGCGCCTCGAGGATGCCATTTAACCATCGCGTTCGCTGCCTACCCCTTCTCCGGCGACCCTCAACCTTTCCCAACATCAAAACTTTCTCCAGCGACTCCTCTCTTCTCATCAGATGACCAAAGTAGCTGAGCTTTAACTTTAAAATTTGACCCTCCAATGAGCAGTCAGGGTTTATGGTCGACTATATCGACTGATTTGATCTTCTGGCAGTCCAAGGAACTCTCGAGAGTCTCCGCCAGCACCACAATTCAAACGCGTCAATTCTTCGGCGGTCAGGCTTCTTCACAGTCCAACTCTCGCATCCATACATCCATAAATCTACTAGGAGGCGGTAAAAGGCTGCAATCTGGAAAGCAGGTTTGCAGCATTTCCTATAAGCTGACAATAAGTGTCATAATATAAGGTCTGTTATCAGTCAAAAATTACATTCCGAGCATGCCAATACCCTCAGTGACAAGTATACGCGGTTCTTAACTCTTTGGAGCCAAGCCACTTGAACCAGACGGTGATAGAAACAAAAGGAAGATGAGGCGGAATGAGAATAGCAACGTGACTGCTGATCAGACGGGCAGTAGAAGATGCATGGGAAGAGGTCCACATAGATAGCGAGGCAGTAGATACAGGCCAGGTCGGATCGGCACTAATAGAGGAAGAGTAGGCGGGGGATAACCATAGTTATTTACTTGGAAGTGTCGGAGAAAGCGAGCGTCCTATACGGTCGGTGATGGGTGTGGGGGTGTGTACCGGTACTTGTCTGGAAGGAGCTGGAGGTACACCTCCTTGATGGTACGGCATAGGAAGAACCTCCTGCCGTCCCCCGAGGCATCGGGCATGGGGACAACCGTTAAGCTACAACTGATGGCACATGTTTTGCTTGGCACCGGACAGTAACGCACTTGAGAACCTCTAAGCTCCAACGCATGAGCCCAAATACCCTGAGCATCTCTTCATTGCACAGCGTTACCTTGTTATGACTAACAGATATATGTGGCGTGAACATTTGATGATGATTGCAGTAACTATTATGATAGATATTTATTGCGCAATGGCGCATGTTTCCAGAGTTATTAGTTTTCGAGAGTCTTGGTTATGGCAGTCTTGAAGCCATAGGGAGCATAAGAGGGTTCTCGCACAGCGCACTTCAACCTTCTTTCTTTCCTTCCCTCCATCCCTTTCTCTCTGTAGATAACACTCCCCGTGACGATTGTGATAACAAAAGACATATACTTCCGCTGCTCCGAATGGTAGTAGCGCTAATTAACACTCTCTAGTTTCGGTTACGAGCAAATAGTAACTACGAATAAAGTATAAGTATGCGCAGTTGTCGCCGTACCTTAGTTAAACCGGTGTACAGGAACAGGTAAGGCTATTTCAATAAGGTCTTTGTACAGCCTTTTTTCAGGTGATATTGGTTAAATATTCCATTGAAAATCGTGTGCATAAAAACCACGTTGCTTGAACGATTTCCCGAAAGTAACCACGCGTTCCGTCAGCGACATGCCAAGCAGTTGGCAAAGCTCTTGCCACGCGTAATTGACAAGCAGTCATTACGCTCTTGTGGGCCAGGGCAAATTGTATTGAAACGTGTATAAAGAATGCTCGTACAGCCTACTTTCAAAACGTTCTTTTTTTTTTCTTAATTGCATGCAGGGGTACTGCCTGTGACGATATTGATGGCACAGAAATAAATCTTTGTGCCATGGGGTTTGAACTGTATTATATGTAAGAAGCTGGAGACTTTTGAACATGTGTTTATAGATTCTTGTGATGGGGCTTTCTTTTTGAATGTCCTACAGCAAACTTTGCACAAATATTTTTACTTTAAACGCCCATGCTATGCGGTTCTTAGCTGTGGAAAACGATGACGGTGTTTCCTATGATATATGATAATAATATTAGTCTTGCATAGCGTGTGGAAACGCCGAATGGCTGTTCGCCATGCTGATCTTCATATCAAACTATCCTGCAGGTAACTGATCCTTTGAAAACCCAGTCATGTGTAGCTGAATTTGTCAATGTATTGAATAAAGTGATCAATTTGAACGTTTTTTTAATTAGAGGTATTGAATGTAAAATGGCTCACTTGTGAAAAATCGGCCAGCCTGCGGCGTTTATGCAATAAAGGCAATAAAGACAAAAAAAGTCGTCGTATCCCAGTTGGTAAGAGCGCCAGACGGGAAATTTCAACTTCGTGGGTTCGGATTCCGCAAGTGGCAGCGTTTGTTTCTTCTTCTAATCTTTATTTAGTTATTCTTCACCCTCTTGATTATAGTGCTGATTTATCTCAACAGCCGAAATTAAAAACAAAAAGCAATCACCCCTATGACTTTCTTTAGCCTCGCTAAGGCTGGCTCATTTCATTCTCCCCCGCGTGCGCTCCGGTGTTTGGCGCTGCTTCATCACGCGCAGAACAGAGGAATGACGCTGACATTGCTTGACGGCGCCGAGCCGTTGCATTCAGATAAGCGCCCTTCTTTGTCATGAACTAGCAGAATTTTGTTAAGCCACTGAGCCGATGTAAACCACGCTTTCAAAACTCGAAAAGCTGACGTCGTCATTGCTAACGGCTCGCTAGAAATATTGTGAAAGAAGGCTAGGTTGAAACGGCAAGGTCGTGACGGCAAGGCCAGCGATGCCTTGTCTAGCGTTTTACTCCGATGACAAAACCCAGGCGCGTGCCGGAGTCGGCGCCGCGGGACGATGATGATGGTATGTACAAATGAAAGAGGAAGATCATGGCATGTACAAATTAAAGAACGTCCACGGAAGGCTCGCACAATCTGCCCGGGGGGTCGGAAGCGGCCAGCCTGGCCGCTCCTAACTAACCGATGCATCACGGCGCACAAACGGTTTCAAGCGAGACACATGAACAATTTCAGTTCCACGGTGGCGTCGATCAGCTGGGGAATCAACAGGCGTCACTTTGTAGTTCACTGGGGTAGTTTGGTTTATGATCTCATAGGGACCTACGTAGCGGTGGTGGAATTTGTCACTAAGGCCAGGGCTGCGCAATGGTGTATAAAGCAGTACTTCGTCACCAGGACGAAAAGAGACCACTCTATGTGTAGAATCATAGCGAGTCTTGCGGTATTCCTGGCACGCTGCCGTGTGAGGCGGGCAAGATGACGGCATCTGGCCACACGAGATAAAGAATGGGTAGGTATTGATGTGGAGTAGTCGGGCGTAGAGAAGAAGGAAGCGTCCAGAATTGTAGTGGGAGGACGGCCATAAACAAGGAAAAATGGAGAGTAACCGGTAGTTCGCTGTACTGCTGTATTATAGGCGAATGTGACGAATGGTAGAACGGTATCCCAATTTCGATGATCTGGTGTGATGTACATGGATATCATCTCCGACAAGGTGCGATGAAATCGCTCAGTCAGACCGTCAGTCTGGGGATGGTAGCTTGAGGTTGTCTTATGAAGGGTGGATGACGCGTGAAGAACTTCGGCAACGACTTTCGATAAGAAGGCTGTACCGCGGTCACTTAGGAATCTAGGTTGAGACGGCAAGGTCGTGACGGCAAGGCCAGCGATGCCTTGTCTAGCGTTTTACTCCGATGACAAAACCCAGGCGCGTGCCGGAGCCGGCGCCGCGGGACGATGATGATGGTATGTACAAATGAAAGAGGAAGATCATGGCATGTACAAATTAAAGAACGTCCACGAAAGGCTCACAATATCTAATTACAACCAGGTGCTTAACTGCAGTAGTTAAGGAGTTCATTATCAGTTATTAAAAACTAGCTCTCTAGATCCCATCATTCAGTTTATTTTTTTTTTTGATGACTCCTTCATCATAAAGGAAATTAGTCATGGTGCTCCTCAAGTTTTTAAAGGACTCGGGTTTGAGTTCAAGACTTTAAGTATAAGCTTTTTAGCCCCTTTTACTATAGATCTCGGACATTTTATAGACTCCTTTATTTGTCGGTCTTTCTTTCCTTTTTATCCCTTTGTTTCTTGTCCCCACGTGTAGGGTAGCCTACTGGGCGTCGTCTGGTTAACCTCTCTGCCTTTCTGTTCAATTTTTTCTCTCTCTTTCCTTCTCTCTCTGGTGTCCGCCAACACTGCTATTATAGTGCTGCAGAAGCCGTCCTCATACTCCCAAAGGCCGATTTTTAAAAATTAGTAGCTGAATTCTCTGAAGCACCATTTATAGGCATTTAATGCTCGTAATTTCCCGCTTGGTGCATGGCGCGCTCAAAATGCGCAGGGGATTCATTTCGAAAACTTTGGCATGTACGACCCGCTATGTCCACTCCAACGTCGGCGCCCCCTTGTCCACTTACTTCAATCCCTCTGACTGCCTGCGGCAGCGGCAGTGCTAGTGGGAAAAGGGCTCTCCGTCCTGCCGTATTTCCATCTGCTCCGCGGAACCCTGGTTTCGGACTTCAAAGAAGCCCCGCTCCGTTAAATGGGCCCTCAGGCTTGGTAAAAGCGTTTTTCCATACCCGCAATCTTCCGCACTCGAGCCCTGTGCCCTTCCACCGTCCCCTTTCCTTTTTTTCCTCTTTTTTAATCTTTTCTCCTTCCCGTTTGTCATTTCTTGTCCGGTCTGGTTGTGTATCTGCGAGTCTGCGGCCAGCCCAATGTGGAGGTATATTATCGGTACCCCTTCTTGCCGCAATTGAATGACTCCCACCGGTGCCGGCGCGTAAGTGGTTTCCCTAAGCCCTCCCTTGGGCGAAGCAATCCCTTTAGGATTGCAAGCCAGACGAAAGTCCCCCTTCCGCCTTTCGAATTACAAAGCCCTTTCGAGTGTTCCGCCGTCTTCGCTATCATGCCAAGCTGCGTGCATTTGTCTGAGCTCCTTGCGTCATTGTGGCAGCGTACATGTGCAGTGTAAATCGTTATGAGTAACTAATCAGTATTTGTTTTACTATTTTAATTAAAGTATATGAATGCGCCTTCGCGAATTTAAGTAAGTCGATATTACAGATATTGTTTTACTTAGTGTGTACAAAAGGGACATTTGATTTAAAAGAACTTGTTGACGGGCTAGGTGCCGCTAGATGCGGGCTAGGGCTAAAAATGCCGTCTGAAGCTGAAACAGAGACATCCCACCTGCTACTTTTATGACTAACAACTGGTGCAATCTAGAAATCACCCTTTCCGTGCTTTCTTTTTCATACATTCTCACCTAAGTATTTCGCCCTTAGTACAGCGACTCAGTGAGTGCAATGGTTTGACTATCTCATCGCAAAAGAATTCGGATAAACAGGGCTCCGCTGCCCAATGCCTTCCCCATAACTCCACCAGCTGCTGTTCAGGAGCCATCCTTGATTATGTCGCGCCAACCAGTGTATCTGCAAAGTGACCCCTCCCCATCTCGATACGTCCTCTATTTTGCCCCAGTCTACGTGTTCATCCTAGAATTACATCCATCTTAGCAGCTCCCTTTAATGGCCTTCGAAATGATGCACTAAATGTGTCGGAAGAGAACGTGTGCTGGCGAACAGACAACGGCGTTCGTTCTCTTGTTCTTGAAATATGTCCTTGTCCTTGGTGGTCGTGTCTTATCCTAGTCCTGCTAGCCAACACTACTCCTTTGATTGGTCAGTGCAAATGGCCTCTGCCGTATGGGTTGTTTTTATGGCTGTGATAATACACTGCTCCCGCAGCGCTGGACTGCACTACGCCCAGCTGTTTAAACGCGATATTATTAAAGGCGCCGTTCGCCGAAAATCCGCTGATGGCACCGGCTTTGGCGTTGGAAGCGCAAAATCACGAGCGTGGCGCTGGCTGGCGGTAGCTGTCAGCTGACATGGCCGAGCACTTAACTGGACGTAGGGCTTCCTGCCATTTCGTTTGGCAGGAGCTGCCAACTCTGGCCTCTCCTTTCATATGAGAGGGTGATATAAGAAGTAGCCTGCCAAGACCTTTGCATTCACGCTGCCCCTAGACCACGCAAGTGTAGGTCATACAGCCTGGTTAAAGTGGGGCTTTATACGTGGTCTGGTAGACTACGCCATTGCGTCATACCCTTTAGGCCATAGAGTTTCTTACTTTTACCTAGAGGGAAAGCTGTGCTGCCGTCTATGGGAGTTTACATGGAGTTTGCAGACGGCCAGTTCAGCCACCATGGGTGCTCAAAGCATCATGGTCCGGAGAGCTGCCGAGTGCAGAACTACAACTTTTGGCCAAAACTAATGCAAAGGTAAACGTTGATCTACCGTATAATGTCCAAGGATTGAATATTGTGACTATAAATTGCAAAAAGAGAGAGAAACAGCATGTCAGTGTGATATTTATCCAATATAAGCGATGGATCTTTCTCCTATTGGTTTAGTTTTGAGCAGCACAAATACCAATATTTCGCACTTAATAGGCAAAATTTCAAATAAAAAAGCGTTACAAAAATATTCGTGGTTGTGCAATCACTGAAGGAAGTTTTTAGAGGCATTTCGGGAAACAAAAAACATTTATTGGCGACGTCTGCTTTTGCGCCTTCGCTACTATGGCTTTCGCAGTCTATGTACGCACCTTCAGATGATGATGATGACGAAAAAGAAACATCGCAGTAACGCCACTCCACGTACCCGAGAAAAACCGACTGTCCCGCAACAAGTAGCACACCGGCTCATGATTCTTAGCGCGCCCATGGTGGCTGAAGTGCAGCGCCCTCGGCTTTCCCTCTAGTTAGTGTGAGCAACTCTATCCTTTAGGCGGAGATTTAGTGTCCTCCATAATTTCTGTCATTTTGCAGCTTTCTCCGTCTGCTGTTTTGTCGCCGTGCTTTTTTTATTTTTCGATGCACTGGTTGTTAGCTATGCGGTTGTTTCCGGTATGCTGTTTTGAGACGTTCTGTTTTTTGTTTTGTTTTACTTGGGCTCTCTCGTCGCTGTACTACTTTTACCTGTGATGACGTTTTCCTTTTCCCTGTTATTTGTGTGCTGCTTTGTCTTCCGCTTTTTCTACGGATCCCCTCCCCGACAGACACCTTTATCGGCCGTCATCTAACTGCTGCTGATATCAGGTGAATGCGCACCTCGATGACGACGATGAACTTGGCGGTCATGTCGTCGATAGAGCCGACTCGCCCAGAAAATGGAGGTAGTGCACACTATAGATCCGTGCACACGCCAAGTAGGGGCAGCGTGGGCCCCACAGTAATAAGCACGTACACTGCATGCTCTTAGTTCCCAGAATCACAATGTGGGAAAAGAAGCCGAGTTCAGCTTCAGCCCGCTACGATATTTCTCCACAGGGGCCCATCGCTAGAGTTTCACAAGGAGCAGTCGATTCCTTCCAGCGATTGCTCCCTCGCGGATTACCTCGCAAACGCAAGGTAGTTTTTCACACGACACGTGCCGTCCAGCCGAGTAAGCCATTCTAGGTGTCCTTTAGTCTATAGTTAGAGGCGCGCTTGATAGATCATTGCAATATATCATTCTGGTTCAAGGTGACGTCAGCGAACGGCGACATTTAGTCCCGTGTAGCCGAACTGGAGCATATTGCTTTATTAATTTCAGTACGTACTAGTCGTATTGCTTGCTCGCTCGACATGTTGTCTGCTTGCCAGTATTGTTAACGTCTCTCTATCACTGCGGAGTCAGTGGACGACTCTGCACACTCACACTCATTTACTACACAACGCTGTCCCACACTGCTTACTGCGTCTGCGTTTCGTACAACTCTAGTGGTACTGAACATCGCACTGCCGTTAAGGTAATTATCTCGAGAATTTTTACCGCGGATAGCTGCTCTAGCGTCACCCCCTCCCCTCACACTACATCTCATTTCTAAAAACTGGACTCATGCATATTTCTCAGTATATGGGGCTGAAAGGTGGAGGCTTAAACTCACCTATGGGGCCGAAACGGGGAGGCTAGCCAAGAAAGTTCTACTTAAGTTGAGGACAACCCAGAGGGCTATGGAACGAAAAATGGTAGGGGTAACATTAAGAGATAGGAAGCGTGCAGAGTGGGTCAGAGAAATAACTCAAGTTACCGACATTCTAGTGGAAATTAAGAAGAAGAAATGGGCATGTGCAGGACATGTAGTGCGAAGAGAGGATAACCGACGGCCACTTAGGGTAACAAACTGGATTCCAAGGGAAGGAAAGCGTAGCAGGGGGCGCCAGAAAGTTAGATGGTTGGATGAGGTTAAGAAGTTCGCAGGGGTCAAGTGGATGCAGCTAGCACAGAACCGGATTAAGTGGAGAAATATGGGAGAGGCCTTCGCCCTGCAGTAAGTATAGTCAGGCTGATGATGATGAACAAACTTGATTTTTAAAAATACTCGTGGTCGCGTAATTACCATTACCCACTTACAAGTACCCGGGTGGTCCTGGTTTTCGACTGATTTGCGCGCGATTGAATACTGAAACGACGGCGATGAGGATAAATAGCTTAGTTTAGCTGTGGGGTTCAACGTCCGAAAGCGACTTAGGCTATGAGAAACGCCGTAGTGGATGGCTTCGAAAATTTCGACCAACTGGGGTTCTTTAGCGTGCACTGACATCTCACAGCGGGGATAGGATGGAGTGGCACCCCCACGCGGTTGTGGTACGAGGAGGAGTATTGGTCACAGTGCAGATATAAGTTAGGGTGGACTGTGGGACGTAGCTTGTGCAGGAAACTCGAATGAGGACGAAGATGCTGAAAGCACAACCAGAGAGGCTTTCAAGTTTAACAGTTGGTACGTTAGATTGCGGCGATGGTTTAACAGTGTAATGCTGTGGCCAGCGAAGCTGATCTCTTTGCGCCGCCGCCGCAGCATTGTATCCTGCTCGCGGCAACGAAGTATTTCATTATTTTATTTTCTTTCTTAATATATTTATTTATTTCAACTTGCAACAAGTTGTGGCATCGACTGTGATCCACGACACCCACAGTTTAATTAAGAAGCTTCGGCTGCTGCACGGCGCCAAACATATTGAAACGTTTTCCTGCAATTTCACTTAAAAGGTCATACACCCGCTGCTCCTATTTCCGTTCGAACACACTTTACTCCTGAGCCTCCGTTTCACGCCAAATATTGATTCAAAGGAGCAATCCAATGCGAAGACGTCTATAGGTATACCGTCAACTTGTTTATAGAGATTGCCATCGTGTGCGCTTTCTTTTTCTGCTCACGTAAAAGGCCAGCTTAGGAGTCCCTGCCGTAGATAAGCCTTTTGCAACCCACCAATAATATTTGCTGTCCCTTGTTTTAAACTTTTTGCACCTGTTTTTCTAAAAGAATGGGCGGTAACAGCGATTCAAGTAAGCGTTTAAAACAAAGCCGCTAGCGAGTTTTGAGAAGCAAAGCTTCCAGGAGTTTTAGCGTTTACCACTCACTGACGATCATCTTTTGATGTATTTGCTTGGGTATGTTTGTGGCTTAAGAGTTCGCTATGTTTTACTCAAATGGGTACAAAGTTACACGCCTCTATGTAATTATAGTTTTACGTCCGGTGTTTGAGCCGAACTCACGCCCTTTCCCGAGTATTCCAAAAAAAATGTACAAAATGATCTCTTTATAAATCTATTATCTCGCCCATCCATTCATTTAATCAGGCCGCTGGATGCGTGCCTCAGGCAGGAGGATGTGCACGCTGGCGGCTTTTGTTCAAGAATAGAGAGACTGCGCATTTAGCTAAACGCTCAGGACTCATTAGCGTTCCCTTTGCCGTTCCCACTAATGACCCTGCTCGTCATTAGGCCTCGCTTCATTACTGAGATAAAAGAATAAAGAACAACAGTTCAAGGCTGCCGACGAGGGCCTAAGAAAAACGCGTACTTGTGTCCAAACCTCCGCGCCATTCATTCGCTGATCGATTCGCTAGTTCTGGGAGCTCTTGTTCTGAACAGCCCCAACACGGAGTTGACAACATCGGGATCTAGGAGATTATTGCCAAGATTCGCATCTTCATGCAGCAGTATATTCCTCTGCGAAAAACGTCACATGTTTAGCATCACCATTTGCTCTACTTAGCTCCAGTTATCTTATCTCGTTGTCGAGTTATTAGCTCGAGGCTTATCTTGACTTAAACGCCGTCTACCGTGAAGAGTATAGCACGTCGGCGGTATTGCGTCGGCAGAACTCTCAAGTTCTTTAATAAAAATCTTTATTGCATTTTTTGGGGGGAGGGGGGGGGGAGGGGGGGGAGGGGGGGGGGCTTACATAAGGCTGTGGGCGATGCCGAACTGCTTCAAGTAGGTTAAAGGCCGACTCGTATGACAGCCCACGAGGCTTCGGTACAATCACAAAATTCGAAACTAATTGCTTCTTAACACCACGCTTGAGCACAGGCATACGATCACATGGCTAATCTCTACAGATTTCGCAGAAGTTTTGCAGATTGGGGAAAATTCGTCCTGATTCGAGGATCGAATCCGAGAACACTAAAGGTCCGGTGTAGTCGCTTGCGAGGTATTATATCATCGAAAACTTAATTACCACATTGGAATTCGTGACAACACTCTCGGTGTCATATGGCAGACAAAGAGGTGTGACATGTACACATATGATGCGCATGGTATTCGCGTCTCTTATCCTCGGAGACCGAGACGGATGCGTTCTTAGCTCTGATTCTTGCAAGTATGTGCTTGCAAAAGTTGTATGCCATAATATAGCCTCGTCAGCTGCGCCGAATTAAATAGCGCCAGCGAGAAATACTGCCCTTGAGCAAGGAGGGAAAAGAGAAGGGAGGTTATTGGAACTCCCGATGCGAAAGATGTATCCCTTTTCATACGAGGGCGAGTCGCAAAAAGGCTACTAGGAAGGAAGCGCTCCGGGATATTCTGAGATGAAAGGAACACTGCATCAAAGAAATAGCAGCTTCATCACAGAGGGCGGGAAGGAAGGAAAGGGGGGGGGGGGGGGGGGCTTTCACACGCACTACTGAGATCGTCGTCACTGAGAGCGCAAAGAACCACAAGAAGAGCAACCCCGTCGCTGTAACCATTTTATTCTTATGTACTTCTTTCTTATTTTCTCTATTACTCCTTTCGTATATATTCCTTTTCCCTCAGATCCTTTCGTATATATTCTTTTTCGCTCGGAGAGGAGTCTATACACTTTCGTGTGGGCAGAAAGCTGTAATGAAGAAGCCAGGATAGCGAGTATTGCGCCTTTTCTTGCCTCGGGGTCCGACAGATGCGCCGTATTCCCATGACTCCGAGATGTTGTTTAGGGTATTGACGAATGTTGGCAGACAAGATGAAGAAGATGAGCGTCCTTGGTCCCGGCGAGGTCTAAGAAGTAGGGGAGGGCTTAGAGCGTTTCTGTAGACAGCTGTCGTATCAGGCAAAAAGCTAATTCTGGTTTAGTGTATCCCAGTTCTCTCTCTTTCCATCCGTCTGTCGCGCCGCGCTTTCGGGTAGGCATCATGTATCCCTCTAGACTTCTATGTCTGTATCTTTCCCTAAATAAAAAGAAACGCTCCATGAGAATAGCAATATTAACACATATAAGAACGAGTAGCGAGAGGAGCAATATCTGACAGCAAAGTTGGTGACTTGATTATCGACAATACACATCTTGTCCTTGTGCCCATCTGAACTGAAAACAGAAAGCAGCTGCCATAAATACTGCTAGTGACCCCAAGGAATGCTTACAGACGTTCAATGCATTGGAAAGGAGTTGCTCTCTACCTTCATCTTATTATTTATAGCCTTTTTTTATTTGCGACGTTATCTTTGTGCAGAAGAAGCTATACTCTTACACTGATGCACTTTGTGCAAGCATCTCTCTTAAACAGCTTGGTGCTTCAGTGCTCGCTGTGTGCGACTATAATTTTGGCAGTTATTTGGGCGTTTTCGAATAGGGTCACCCTATCAGTTTGTAGGATAGGGAAATAGCGGGGTGCAGATGCGCAAGCGCAAAATACTTCGCTAAAAGGGTGTAGGATGTGGTTAGGTGTGGTTAACGTGGCCCTATCTTCTACGACCCTGTTCTTAAGCTGCCTATACCTGTACAGAATAGCTGCGCGAACCTATTGATTGTTCAAAACCTAACGTTTGATAAAAAAGAAATAAACTAAGAGTTTCCTGCTGTGGCGCTTATTTGCCACACGTATATAACTTGCACGCAGATTCCCTTTTCGTGACCGAAACGCACAGCGCGTCTTATTGCATACTTAATGTATGGATATTTGCTTTATGCATTCAGGCTCAGGCCCCGCCGGGGTGGTGGAGTGGTAAGACGCCCGACTGCTGTCCGGAATACCCGGGTTCGAACCCGACCTCGGCGGCTGCGTTTCGATGAAGGCGAAACGAAGAGGCGTCCGTGTGCTGTGCGATGTCAGCGCACGTTAAAGATCCCCAGGTGGTCGAAATTACTCCGTAGCCCACCACTACGGCTCCCCTTTCTCTCTTTCCACTTTCGCTCCCTCCCTCATCCCTTCCCTTACGGCGCGGTTCAGGTGTCCACAGAGCAAGTGTGACAGATACTGCGCCTTTCCCTTCCTGTGAACCAACCAACCAACCAACCAACCATTCAGGCTCAGGCTTAGGGCCCTGGCTTTTCATTGCTTTTCTCAATAACTGCGATCAATAATTGAAAGCGGAGAGCCAGCGACATAGGTTGAAAAAAGAATGTACTAAACTTAAGACAAGAGGATGCTGGGAGGGATGTATTTTCACTACTTTCTATCTTGAAACATGGTGCCCTTGCTTACTGCTGACAGGCGACACTACAAAGCGCTTCGACCGGCGGGCTCGGCATTGTGTCGGAGCATGGACAGTCGCGTGAGTGATAGCAGGAAATGGCCAAGATCCTGACCCCTTTTTCCTTTGTGGACACATGGGCTCGAGAACACGCTGAGTGCGTGATTGAGAACTCTTTTAGAGAGCGGGCCAAGTGAGCCCTTCCAGGTCCGGCCGGCGCTCGCTGACGGACGGGTGGATATTGCCGCGAAATTAGAAACCTCACGCGATTATCATCTCGTGCGGTGATGATGACCTGCGGCATTTGGGTTTGATTGTAATGGGTTGTAGCACGCTACGTCTTGAGTGCGAACGCCCTCCTCTTCATGACAAGGAATCGTTATGTCGCCATAGTGCGCCACCTATCAGTTTCGCACACGCGAAGTTTCTAATCCGAGAAAAGATTCGCGGTTCCCCTTGCTTGCAGTGTCGATGACCGATTTTGTTTAGAACAGATTTATTGGCTACACCTTATGAACGCTCAAGTGGGCTCGAAAGGCGGAACATCTTTCGACATAAACATAAAAAACAGAAACACTAGATCACTTTATGCAATTTACTGCGCCTGCGAAGTTTCTAATCCGAGAAAGGATTCGCGGTTCCCCTTGCTTGCAGTGTCGATGACCGATTTTGTTTAGAACATTGATTTATTGGCTACACCTTATGAACGCTCAAGCGGGCTCAAAAGTGCAACATCTTTCGACACAAACATAAAAGACAGGAAAACTGGATCACTGTATGCAATTTACTGCGCCTGCGACTTTCTGTAACTTCCGGCGATCGTAACTGAAGTCACAGTGTGGCGTGCCCTCCGATGTTATAGTCATGAGCGTTAACCATTATTTGTGGTTTACTGAGACTGTCATTATGATTCCTGGCACACTTCCACGTACAAATGGAGCTGCTGCCTCGCGGTCATTATTATTACCTCCACCACCCCTGTAGTCAGCACCAGATTCATGCGCATTATATTAGTGTTCACTTAGATTTACCTGTATTGACGTATAGAAGCCGTTAACAGGCTGTTTGTTGATGGAATACCAAGCACTTAGTTTGGAACGCCAGGTTTTCTGAAAAGTTTAGCGTCGTACCAATAGAATGCGATCCGCTAGAGCGCGCCTTGATGCGCATGCGCTAATGGCTCCTGACACCGCATTCGGAACACCGTGGTCCCGACGCGGCAGTTTTACTCGCCGCGGGCTAACATGAGATGTCGTTTTACGCTCTCGCGGTGATTTTCGCATGCGCAGTATCTCCTCACGGTAGCGGATAAAGGCTAGCGCTATGTTTAACTATCTAATATTCGAGGGTGTCGCTAAACCCGGCGACCTAAACTCCTGTCTCCCCGATAAAGCAGATGTATTTCACGCAGCCATGTGGTATCTCTCTTAATTGTAATCAGAGTTGCGAGCAGGGCCCGCATCTGGGCTTCGCGTTCTCGGTGTCACACATAAGTACAAGCCGATGACTGCTTAGGAAGTGCACAAGCGTGGCGGTGACCCAGTCCCGCCTTGTGCCTTCGCTCTGGTAATCCTGGTATAAGGCTGCGAGGGGTCCTGGGACCCTCGTGCGAGGTCAAGGATTATCGGGCAGAGGAGGGCGGGGAAGGCTGGGTGGACACGGAGACAGAGCCAGAGAAAGAGAAAGAATCCACAGTGTACGGGCGCTCAAAGCCCCACCCAGCTATTATTACCAGCCTGTGGCGTCGCTGAGGTCTTTGCGGGCACTGCTCGCTGAGCGTTGCTTTCCGCTCGCTATCCTCTCTACGCCCTTTCGACAGATCGCCGTCTATGGGTGTGTCACCTGCGTAGAGGCGACCCAGATAAGAGATATCGGCACTTCATTATAATGTGTTTGGGGTACTTGTTATTTTCGCTTTGTATGGTTTGGGAGGAAGGTGTGGGTCAAAAACCGTAGACAGCAGCAAAATTGCCTGGTAATATTGTCGTCATGTCCTCCATTTTGCTTTCCTCAGCTTCCTCTCCTTGGGGTTTTCTCTCCCTAAACCTCGTTTTACGCCCTGTAGCACGAAGGCGCGTTTTATTGCGAAAGCAATACTGCTCGCAGTTTGAGCCTTCAGCGTGGAACGGTGGTGACCACCATAGACCTTTGACCTTTAGACGACCCCCGTAGACGACCCCAAGCTGGCAGGAGCTGCCAACTTGGGTCTCTCGCTTCACATGGGACGGTTATGTCAGAATAAACCTGCCAGGACCCTGGCATTCACGTTATTCCTAGAGCCAAATAAGGCACGTTCATACGGCTTGGTTAAAGAAGGGCTTTATATGTGGGCTGGCAGGAGCTGCCCACTTGGGTCTCTCGTTTCACACGGGACGCTTATGTTAGAATCAGCCTGCCAGGACCTTGGCATTTCGTTACCCCTCTAGGCCACTAAGGCACATTCATACGGCTTGGTTAAAGCGGGGTTTTATGTGTTGGCTGGGGAAGAAAAAGAAGCAGAAGAAGAAGAATTAGAAGAATGCTCGGCCACCCGCAGCCATTGCTTTCGCTCAATATTTGGTTCAGCAGCGTTGAACTCTTCTAACTTTTTTGTCCTTTCACAAGAATCTATGCTGTTCATTAAAAACCTTTCATTGATTATGGCAATAAAAATGCCCGTTCTTATTCATTTGGAAGGGTCAGTTGGCGGGACGACACGACGACTAAATCTAGAAATCACTTAATCTTTTTTCTCGCTGGTTACTTTCAGTGCATCATGGTATATTCCAGTGAGCGATCCTTTGCGCGCTCCGAATCCGCAATGGAGAAATGTGTCTAAGGATGTCTAGGAAGTGTATCTTAGCGGTACAATCAGAGCTCGGGGTGTACATCCAAATCGTTCAGTGAAACAACTCTTCGGATTCATGAAGTGAGCAAGCTTGCGCGGAAACGCGAATTGGAATTCGCTATTAGCTTCACTTCATTCTGACCACAGGGCCAGAAAAATGGCACACAGAAGCAAACAGCTTACCCACGACAAGATATTTTTGCATGCCCATACCATGTGTAAGTAAAAATGCCTCCGAAAAAATGGTCCCCGGAAGAAAAGGCACCCTGAAAAGGCGGCCAGTAGGAAAAAGCGTCCCAAGGAAAAAAATGCGACCTAAAATGAATTCTTGTGTACTTCACGTCGCAACAAATGCGCATTTTATTCCACCCTTACTTGGCTTTGCGATAAATGTAAACATTGTTTGGGACCTGGGTCCTCTGAACGCCTGATGTGTTTACGTCCCCGTTGAGAGAAAGTCACGTGACAGCGATGACTTTACTCTATCCGACACCTCCGTCCTGAAGGTTTGGCACTCTGGAATCATATTTATTTTATAACCCAAGTGAAACACACCCCTTTTTAAGCAAAACATGTCTGTGGCCTGGTCTTGATCTGCGTTTTACTGGAAAAGAGTTGCGGGGAAGTATCAGTCTGCTCAGACTTCCCTTAACCCTTCCTTATACTGCTTTTTATTCCAAGAAACTTCTATCTCCCCAAGCAGCAAAGCCCACCGACCCAATATTTCATACTTTTTTTCAATTCAAACTTTATTTTAGAAGTATGAGCTGCTTACACGGAGAATGTGAATATACGGGAGGAGGTCCCAAGGTCGGAAACCCACAGGCGGGAGATCTAATGTACTGTGGCACTGTGTTGGAAATTTCCTGTCTACACAGCACGGTGCACTGAACGCATTCCAATATTGGGCCGTCTGTTTGCGCTGTCTGGGTTCCTGCCCTCTCGCTACTATGGATCTTTTATTTGGTTCACAATAAAAGGTGTTCTTCTCCGGGGCTAGAAGGGTACCGCACTATAGGCGGTAGTGAGCAGATTTCTATGATTGCCGTTTATAGGTCTGGGCCCGCATTCAGCGCCAACTGGACCGGAAGAGAGGGTTCGCCGTGGTCCACCGAGGTGTCCAGGAATTGCCGACGTCGGCGATGTGCGCCGTCGAAAAGCACTCCCGCAAAGCCCCACATCAATCTGCCATCGGCTTCCCTCCGCCGTCGTATTTCTTTCTGTGGCTGCCTCCAAAATAGCCGTCGCAAAATCGATGCATGGCGGCGCTGTTTAAACAGCCGGTCTATATAGTGGGCGTAGCAGCCGGCGCGTGAGAGAGCGGAAAAGCCAGTGGGGCTCGCGCCTACTCCGGCTTAGACTGTTTGCTCACTTTGGCCCCGTCGTGCCTTGGCGGCAGCGCTGTGCGGTGTCTCGCAGCGTGGCAGACTTAACGTTAAGTGCTTTCTTTGGAAGAGTGCTGCGGTTCTCCGGATTTCACCACACAGATGCGAGCACCATAGAAAGCTATATACGACTAATACCTGCCCCGCCGCGGTGTTGCAGTGATTAAAATGCACGACTGCATTCACGGAGTACCAGGGCTTGATCCCGACCGCCAGCGGCTGCATTTCGATGGAAGCGAAACGAAGTGGCGTCCGTGTGCTGTGCAATGTCAGTGCATGTTAAAGAACCCAGGTGGTCGAAATTTTAGGAATCCTTCACTACGGCGTCTCTCGTAGCCTGAGTTGCTTTAGGACGTTAACAAACCAAACCTACAAACCAAAGCTACAACCAAACGAATGCCTGCCTGCGATGTTTTAAAAACGAAAAACAAAAACGCGTGTAGCATTTGCGCTCGTCTAATGGTGTAGATCATGGCGTCTTGCCCTATCAAGTCCTGGAGCATCAATGGACAAGAAGTGGAAGCTGTGACAGATTTTCTGTTCTTGGGCTCCAAGATTACCTCGGAAGGAGACTGCAGCCATGAAATTAGGAGACGCCTGCTTCTGGGAAAGAGAGAAATGGTTAGCCTTGACCGCCTAGTAAAGAGCAGAGACATTAGTCTGCCAACCAAGATCCGTATAACTCGTGCTATGATCTTTCCAGTTGTGATGTATGGATGCGAGAGTTGGACTGTGAAAAATGCTGAACGCCGAAGAATTGACGCGTTTGAATTGTGGTGCTGGCGAAGACTCTTGAGAGTTCCTTGGACTGCGAGATCAAATCAGTCGATATTGTCGACCATAAACCCTGACTGCTCATTAGAGGGTCAAATTCTAAAGATTAAGCTCAGCTACTTTGGTCATCTGAAGAGAAGAGAGGAGTCGCTGGAGAAAGAGTTGATGTTGGGAAAGGTTGAGGGTCGCCGGAGAAGGGGTAGGCAGCGAACGCGATGGTTAGATGGCATCATCGAGGCACTGCAGATGAAGTTATGTGATGTTAGGAAGATAGTGAGAGACCGGACGGCGTGGCGTGACATGGTCCATAGGGTCACGAAGAGTCGGACACGACTGAACGACTGAACTGGAAACTGCGTAGAATAGCTAATAGGTTGCTTGAATTACTGAACGTTGTTATCATCGCTCTGTGGCCGGAAGCCGAGCTGCGTGTAACGCATGTTTTCACTGGTTTTAGTTAAAAAGGAGAGCAATGGATGAGTGTTTACGGTGGTGGCTTTCACGGTATGACGGAACGAGCTCCAGGAGCTGCTGGCATAAACTAAATCCAACGCCTGCTTTCTTGTGACTCTGTGCAGCAATTACAGTTGTAAGCTGTTGTCACAAGAATACCAGTTGCGACGTGCCATGTTATTAATGGGAAACGTATTGTATGTGTCCTTTGATGGGGGAGTACGTCCCGGAAGGTCTAGTAGGACAGTTAGCATATATACAGGTTGTCCCAAGCAAATTAAACCAAAACTTTAAAAAATGAAGTCATTTCGACAGCGAATGAAACTGGTTGCTTGAAGCCGGCACCAACCTAGATACATTCCGGCTATTTTTAACTTTTCCCTTTGCCAACTGCTGATTTTCAATTACTCAACTTTTTAAGTATTACATACAGGCCAAGTGTCGTATGCAAAGTCTTAAACGCCTTAAAAGAAAGCCCACGAAATATGAAAAAGAATTGCACAGGTTCCACTGTCATTGAACCAAGTCTCGGGGGCCTTAACCATTAGCCGCAGACGCAGTTGCTGCTGCCGCTTGGATGTTAGCTTGCTTCTGCGCTTGGTAATCTCCTCAGCAACGCGCTAGCCTGGCTTTTGTTTGTTCGGTGGTCTCGGCAGCCTGACTGGAACGGCTGTGGTAGATGGCGTATGTTGCTATGTTGCTAGATTGAATGAAGGAGCGGTGCAGAAGGAACTTCATGAAGACGATGAGGCTCACTGCATAGCGCGAGAGTATGTTGCAGTTTTACACGAGGCGTGATCGGCTGTGGTGATAGCGTAGTGTTCTCATGCCAGGGCACGACGATGAAGACGGTGATGTTTGCTGTACAGCGCAAGAGTTCAGGGTAACGATTGCGCCATTCACTGACCTCGAGGTTTGTCATTTGGAGGAGTAGAGGTAATGCTATAAAACTCCAGTAACGAGGCGCTTGCGCAAAACAATTGTGCCCCTCTTAAAGCGAACCTCGCCGTGATGAAGGGGCGGTTATGGCTCTCAACTGCTGTGCCAAAGGATGTGGGATCGTATCCTGGCCGCTGCGGCCGCCTTTCGATGGAAGCGATAAGCAAGGCGTCCGTGGGCTGTGCCACGTCCGAGCATGTTAAAGAACCCGGCTAGGTGGCCCAAAGCCCTGCACTACAGCGTCTCTCAAAGCCTGAGTCGCTTTGGGATGTTGAACCCTATAAATAAACCAATCATCATCTAAATCGGGTGACCGATAAAAAGGATGGCTGCAGTGTGAATACTGCGAACTGAGGCTCCCCCTCAACCCTTGTTCAGTGTTCTTTCATATTGCGCAGCCATCTTCTTTATCTCGTTCTACCCAGAAGCAACACGCGTTCTGCCAGTTGTAGGTATTTGGACCTCCTCTCCATGTCGGGAATGGGTGTTGCTGGCTGAGCGTCGCGGAAGTGATAAACCGTCCAAGTCTGTGAAAGAGAATAATAGTTTTATATTCTGCTTCAAAGAGGAACGCTCCGCCAGCAGCGTGCGTTTGCATCATCACACGACGAAATCCGAAGGCCCTAAACACCTACTACCCAAGCGAAGCCCTGTCTATTCACTGTGGCCACGCTAACACTGCAACCGAACTTGTTTTAATCCATTGCGCGATTAAGATGAGCCCAATATTAGTGCTTGAGCATCCCTTCGCGAGGATATTTTTTCGTGCTTTTTGGGAGCTAGGAAGACCACATGAGACATATCGTGTAAAAAAACAATTTAATAATAGGTTTCTAAAGGTACTCTACATCGTTCTGGATCACACTTGGGATCGTCAGCCAATATTCAAGAACGTTGCAAGATTAGATAAAATTAAGTACTTAGCTAAGCGGAAAATAATTACCTAGCCTGAGTTACAATAGGCTAGTGCGAAATTCATGCTTGCGGTTCCATCCGCTTCCGAAGTGCAATTCATTTTGGAATCCCTCTCTCAGGTTACGTTAAACAACCTCTCTATCAAAACCACATGTATCAGCCGGCCTCTCCGGTGGATTGAAGCCTCGTTTAGGTTAATAGGTTTATTGGTTTGAACATCTCGGCGTAGTCTTGTCGACTAAACCAACTTGGAATAAGTACGTTTGATATATCACAAGCAAAGCGAGTAAAACACTAGGATTATTTCGAAAAACACTCTACGTGGCTACACCTGACACAAACCTTTTGGCATACAATACTCTAGTCGGAACTTCAACTCGAATATGCCTCTATTATTTGGATTCAGCATCGGATTTATTTAACACAGTCCCTGGAATTTTCGAAAAATCGTGCAATTCGTTTTATAACAAGCAACTACACACACGACAGTATTGCACAACTCCGCATCTACTTGAATATACAAGCCCTTCAGCAGTGCAAACGCACTTTTTTACTTCTATATTTATTTAAGCTCTATACCATAGCACTTACGCGTTTCGACTTTAACATATTTGCTCTGCATCATACATCTCTCATCGCACCGACCATCCATTCAAATTATACCTACCGAATTTCGGAACTAACTGTGGTCAAATTCTCGCGTTTGCTTTCCCCCCCCCCCCCCCCCCCCCCCTTATGCAATACCCCTAAACGGGTCTTTAAGGGTATTGTTAGTAAAAACAAAACAACTTGTTTACAAGTCGTCCGTGCGCAAGCACTGTAGGTGCGAGTGATGGAGCGACACGGTAGAGCGAACGCTGTGCGGGCATCAGGCGGGCTTTTGCAAACAGACGTATCTCGCTTTCATTAATTACCGCTTGCACGCTCCGATCATTCTTTTGAATCTGATTGTGACAGTGCAATTTGGTAGCCATTATCTCGTACCGGTAGTTTAAAAGGAGGGAAACTCAGTTATGACAATCATCCGAGGTATGGCTGCCTTCAAGCAGTGACCGTAGAATGGTGCCATTCTCATTTGCGTATCAATTAAATGTTCCTGTTGTTCTAGTTTTGACCAAACTCGTGTAGCTCTACTAGGTAACGCCGGATCACGACGACCAGAAGCATCTTTTCGCACCCTTTTTAGGGCTGGGTTTTTCTTAAGGCCTTACCATTTCTACGCTCCTTATTTAGAGGCTCGAAACATGAGCGCCTGCTGCGAATTTTAGCGGCAAGTAGCAAACCGCGCTTTCTTTCCGTAATACCTTGTCGCTGAAATCTCCAACGATCCGAAATGGGGCAGAACAATACTTTGGCCACTTTTACCGCTGACGCAGGCGGTTCTTCCGCCCAATTTCCTGGCGTAAGAAAAACAATTGTACAGAACGTCACCGCGAAGAAAGTTTCCTTTTCGGACGGTTGCGCTTTTCAAACATTCATGCTCCGCAAGGCAAAAGAAATGAAGCGCTCTACGAACGATGACAAGGAATTTATGAAAGTAAAAATTTAAATAAACATAAAGACCGAAACGTAGACCTCGTCTCGCTAAAAATGACTGCGTGCTATTTCAAGCCGACCCCCCTCCCTTTTTTTTTTATTTTTTTTATCCATTCCACTCACTTTCGCCCTAGAAAAGCCTCTACTTTTTTTTTATTTCCTCGTTTATTTATCTTTTTCGTGGTTACCTCTGCGGCCGAGAGCGCCCTTGCTAAGCCATTGCACGATATCGATCCCGCAATCACGTCTTACCGTTCCGGGCGTTGTACGTACCGCATTTTTCAACAGTACTGTCGAGAGAAAAATTCGAACGAAAGAGTGGGGCAGCGGGAGCAGCTACAAATCAAATCGACCGAACGAACGGATGCGCGTTCGAAGAAATTCGACGCTGGCTTTCTTTATCGGTCGTTGCAGCGCTGGGCCGGCTGCTTGTCGCTCTTTTTCTGGGAAGGTCCTTCAATCATATCGCCAGCGAGACCTTCCCCCAATACCCCTCATGTCTCAGGATCAGCGGGTTTATATCGAACCAGTGTTTGTTGCCACAGGTCGCCATCTGTGGGCACAGAAGTAAACTAGGCTGACTGTGGAGCCAGTACTACCGGTGTTGCTTTCAGGGTTGTTCATCGAGGGAGGTAACTGTAACGAAAAAGCAGGCCTGCCAAAACCGACTCGAGCAGCTAAAGATCACCTAGCTTTTCTCTTTCCTGGTTATTTTTGCGTCATCTTATTTCCTTGTCCCGCTTATTTTGTCTCTTCTTACGTTCTCTCCTTTTTTGTATTCTCTGTTGTTTCTGTCCATCCTTTCTCTCTCTGTGTCTTGTCCTCCGTCCTCCGTTAGGCCACTCGTATTTGTTTTTCTTCAGAATGCCTTGTTATTCCGCTTTCCCTGTCAATATGCTTTCTTGTTTTCCTTGCCTTCATCCATTCAGTCTCTATTTCTCCAACTGCCTTGCTTTCACAGGAGTCGTGACGTCTGCTAACTACATAGATTGTTTCATTTGGTTGTAATTACAAACATGCTTTGTACTTCCAAATACTTGTTCATCAAGTTGTTTCCCGATATCTAAATAAGATATTCACGCAACGCCAAAAATATTATAAAATGTTCTAATGTATGTGTATAAAAGGAAAATTGAGCGACTTGACGCAAGTTTCATCACTTTTGCAAACACCCCTGTGGTGTATTTTCCAAGTTAGACTTACGTTATCCAAATGTAAATTTAGTCAGCGTTCTAAGGGGTTGGTCTGTGTCGTTGCTGCGAGCAAAAACCACATGCTATGTGTTCTTTTCGCTTGCTCCGTGTTTTTCCCGTGATGCACCAACACGAATATTTTTTTCCAGTAACCTACACTTGGGATATGAATAACGCTGTAATGTGGTGCTTCATATTAATTTCTATTCGTTAAGGTCCCTTTCTGCATACATTTCGAGCGAGTACGATAATCGTACTTTGGTCACTTTTGTTCGGATAAGCAGCTGCCAGTTACGTAGCTCCCCCTATAGGACGCAGCACAGCAACTTTAACGGCACACGTCCCCTGTTCCTATTGCGGACCCTCGTTCACGTACATACACTTTGTAACTCGCTCTGTCGGTTGTCTCTGAATTGGTGCCGGTATTATCCCTCAAATACTTGTTACCATACAGTCGAACGCTGTCATATTATGCGAGAAACGACTCTACAATGAAATGAAGCCCCGCGTAACCAAGCGTATGAAAATGCTCTTCGTGGCCTATGGTGAGCAAGGGCCCCGAATGGTTCTCACTCGTTCATCTGAATTGAGCAGCCCGGATTGTCTGGGGCCGCCAAATCGGTCATGTGACGAGGTAGCGTGAGGTCTCGCACCATACGGCCGGACAGTGCCCAGCCATATGTGCTGCCAGATACCATGTGGCGGCGCTACGGTCGTGATGTTTCGCTCATAACGCCGGCGCCGACAACATCGAGGTCGGATTTTAACGCAACATCGTCGAAGGACCCGTACTGGACATAACCTTGCGTCGATGCTCTCTGCGTTGGCGTCGTGAACGATAAATCACGGACATTGCTCTAGCAAGTAGCAGTTTTGTGCCTGGCATGGTCAGGCACTGATTGGTTGTAAGGTTGCATGATGTCACGCGATCACGTGACTGGCCACCTATTTAAAAGGAGCTTCCAAATCAAGCCTCTCCTTTTAGGTGGAAAGCCTTCCCGCACCCTTGCATTCTGAGTCGAGCATACGCCACGCTGGCATGGTTCTTATTGTTTGGTTAAGCGGGGCTTGATTATTGTTTCGAAGAGCCTTTCACAGCTTCTGTATACTAAAACGTATACACTTTAAGATATTGGGGGAACAAATTAAGCGATTAGGGATTAGGTGAGAAGCGAAGTCCATGTACGCAAGCTCTTAAAGGCGCAGTTTACTAAGTCCTGCCTCCCAGTATCTTCTGAATACCGACGTTTTGATTGCTATCACGCTAATGTCGTATATATGACTGCAAGCACGCATGCTCTTATTGCCAAAGCAATACTACGCCAGGTTTCAGCCCGTCGCGTAAACGCGGTCGGTAGCCACGTTTGACCTTTAGAGAGACTTCAGATGGGGCCCCTCTTTAAACCGTCGGGTGAACCCGGTCGGTAGCCACGCCGAGCTGCAGAAGAAGAAGACGAAGAAGACCAACAACAACAAGAACCGAAAGAGAAGCTACGTCGGCCTTGCTTACGCAACCTACCGGGCTTAACTAAAGCTAAATTCTAGTTAATTGTTATACAGCTGCGAGTAGTGCAGTGGATGCTTTATCAGTAGAAATATTTCCAGTGCATTGTGTTTGGTAGGATAGAATTCCTTCCGTCCAAGGGTATTTATTATTATTTTTCATACTGCAGATCATATTACAGATCCAAACAGAAGAGGTACGTAAAGGCAAATTACAGATTGCGGGCTAAGAAGCAAAATTAAAAACTAAAGAGAAGCATGCAGCATCACTACGCAATGTCAGTCACTGTTCGGGTGAATTCAACTCTCTTATGGTACGCGGGAAAAAGAAAAACGAAGTTTGTTGGTTGGTTTAGGGGGTTTAACGTCCCAAAGCAACTCAGGCTATGAGAAACGCCGTAGTGGAGGACTCCGGAAATTTCGACCGCCTGGGGTTCTTAAACGTGCACTGACATCGCACAGCACACTGGCGCCTTGCTTTTCGCCTCCAATGAAAAGCGGAGTTTCGTTTTTCTTAACTGAAGGGTTTGGATACTGTTATAATTCCTCACTTTAGATGGCGAATCGAAACGTGAAAATTTGAAACAACTACATTTTACGATTTCGCTATGGGTCTTTTCAAGCTTTTAAATATTGGTTTAATATATAGCACCCACACCGCTCATGCTTACTCGAATTTAGGCCTGATGAATGAATTATAGCTGAATAGTTTAATCCTAGCCGGGGATTTATACGCAGCGTTTCCTTACACACACCAATTTCTGAAGGCACCCCTTAACTTGTAACAATTTCTTCTTTCTATTACAATGACAAGTAATAAATAGAAGGGACACTCAACATCTACCTTAAGAATCACCATGTCCGTGGAATTTCGCCATTGAGAAGGAAGGAAGGGGGGCGTGAAAGCAGAAAGAGAGAAAGGGGTGCCGTAGTGAAGGGCTCTGGTGCAATTTCGACCACCTGGGGATCTTTAACGTGCACTGACATCGCACAGCACACGGATGCCACTTCGTTTCGCCTCCATCGAAACGCAGCCGCCGCGGTCGAGTTCGAACCCGGGTACTCCGGCACAGTAGTCGGGCACAGTAGACGGGACAGTTGGTTTTATTTTGAGGGAGAGGAGTATTCTCACTTATCAGTGGGCACCCACGCTTAAAATGGCGGAATGCACTTCAAAGTGCACATGTCGTCTGTTCGAATCCCTGTCGCAAACTAGCCTCTAACGTCACTAGCCGATGGATGCTAAGTAGGAAGCTAAATAATATCACACTACCTTGAAATCTAGACAAGAAACGGTTGCGTCACAGTTTTGACAGGAAATCACGTCTGTATTTTTTTCCGGCGCAATCTTTCTCAATTGTGGGTTACGACGACGCCTTTTCGACCGAAAAAGCTGTTACGATATCGTGTAAAGCAGCTACAGCGTCCCAGGTTTTGATAATCCACATTGTCATTTGAAGCAGTTATTATACTTTGTATGGTTCTAGTGCTCGCTTACAAAGGAATGGCAGAGCTAGACGGATTTACTGAACGCGTTTTAATTTTCGCTCCTTTTCAAGGGGGGGAAAAAAAAAAAGGTGGGTAACGGCAACGCGCAATGTCGGTGCTGCCACCTTCGGAGCGTCGACAGAAACCACGCGGCCGTGTAGGGAGTATTCTTCGAACGAGGGCGCAGCTTGTCTTTGCAAGTCGTGTGCTTGCTCAGGGAGATACCACGGGGCAGGAAAACCAATATACGAGGGGATACCCAAAAGAAACTGAACTTATTTTCTTTTGAACCTATTTATTCACATTTTATGCCCAACCCTTCAATCTCCTTCAAAGTAATCTCCACTTGCACTAATACACTCGTCTAATATTTGATTCCACTTCTCAAAAAATTGTTTGCATTCATCTTTTCTGATGTTTGACATCACCTGCGTCGCTTTTTTCTTTGCTCTGCAACATCAGCAAAACGCTTTCCTTTCATGTATTTTTTTCATTCTGGGTAACAAAAAAGTCACACGGGGCAAGGTCCGGTGCGTGTGGGGGTGAGGAAGAGGGGTCGTACCCTTTTTGGTCAAAAATTGAATATTAATGATTTCACGAATTTTTTCAACATTTTGGTGTGTTCGGGCCGTGAAAGGATGACCAGAGCGAGGCTGGTCATCAATTGACGTTTCACCAATTTTGAAACGTAAGAAGCAGTCACACATTTGAGTTTTCCTCATATCATCATCCTTGTACGCCGTTTTTAACTTTTCGAGAGTTTGTTTCATTTTTTCCGAGCAAAGCACAATTTCACCGCCGCACGCTGTTCACGAAAATCAGCCATTGCAAAAACGACACTCACAGAAAACAGTTGTCACTATAAACTCTGCCGAAGCTGGTACGCCTGACCTTTAGCAATGCCACTCGGCTGCCTGACTTTGGAATGTTCACTCTATGCGCTTTTAGTGGCAAAACACGGTACTACGAAAGCGCTGCCCACCAAAACATTAGTTCGATTTCTTTTGGGCACCCCCTCGTATATTGTCACGTCCCTTCAGCTTGTTCTTTAATGTGAGCTGTATTTTATGTCGTCATGCTTTCAGAGAGGCATATGCTCCGTTGCAAATATGCATGCATGTCTCAGCTAAGACGAGCCAAGACTAAAACACACACACACACGCTCGCGCAGACACACACACGCTCGCGCAGACACACACACGCGCGCGCGCAAACACACACACACACACACACACACACACACACACACACACACACACACACACACACACACACACACACACACACACACACACACACACACACACACACACACACACACACACACACACACACACACACACACACACACACACACACACACACACACACACACACACACACACACACACACACATTACGATTTTATTTTTTAATCTTAGTTCATATTAGGTGGAACACTGTGTATACGTGATGCTTTGTGCGCTTACAACGAAAACTGTAATGCATGGCCAATGGAAGCGAGATAAAGAATGTATTTCGTCGTTCTCTTGAAGGCCCGAGAACGAGGCACGTGTTTGAAAAACGCATCTCTTTCCGTACCGTTCTTGAGCTGTGCGGCACACTCCATGTGCATGTCATTGCGTTCAGGTAGGTTGTTGCACCATTGTTCGTGAATCGTGGGATTTTCTTGCGCAGGTACAGGCCGTTGGCCGCAATTCTTACCCCCCCCCCCCCCCCCCTACAGTGACCACGTTCATGTTGAAGACTCCTCCGCACACCTTTCGCCAGCAAATGTAGCTGAAAATTTCGACAGCCTATAACATGAGTGAACAGGGCTGTGAATTTTGCCTTGTAATCTTGCCTTTGTTTATCGGCACAAGCGCATAACAGAGAATAGGCGCGTGGCAGTAATGCTGGCTACTTCTTACCACAAGGGTAAACCAGACATTGCGTAAGCAGGAAAGCGTGTAATACGTGCCATTCACAGGACTGCAACGTTCAACCCAAAATGCAATATCTGGCTTTCACAAGATTCACTAACGTGTCGCGTGAGGTCCACACAGTTTCATATTGATAAAGACTATATTGATACGGTTGTATGCAGCGCTGCATGAGTGACCAAGGGTATATTAGTGGGTTTCCCTTGAAGGGAACAGTAATGGTTGCTCGCTACCATTTCTCGCATAGGGGCTTCCAACCCCTGCACAAGCTCACCACTGTGAATGCCACGCGCATTTGTCGACAACACCTTGTCTGAAGTACTTTGCATGCGCGTTGGCTCGACGAACAACCGCTTCTTGGAGAACCATGCACGCAGCGGTACCCGGTGAGGCGGTCTTTCGATCAACGACCCCAGAAGACCTCCCGCTGTGGCCGTCCGTCAGGTAGGCGACGGTGCGTCGCGTAACGCTGATGAGATCGAAAGAGGGAGCGGCTCGTTCCCGGCAAACCGTGATGTGCCACGTATATGGCGGCAGCACCCGACCCATCATTCGAAGGCTCACTTATTGAAGGAACTAGCAGTGAATTGGCACTTTGCTGCCTAAATAAATTGTCAACAGACGTAGTTCCAACAGACGTATACTGTTGAAACAGCCCGTTTCCCAAGAGTACAGTAGTAGTAGTATAAAACTTTATTCCGCAAAATGGGAAGGGGTTTACGGGTTGGGGTCCTGAGCTGCAAGTGGTGTTCCTTGGTACAGGACCCCATTTGTTCTTGATGCCTCTTCGGCCCGCCCAAGAGTACAGTTTGCTAGAAATAGTCTATAGAACACTACACCCACGGATCATCGGAGCCGTGGCAGGGTACCTTTGACCAGGCTGCCGTTTGCTATTTTTCTCTTCTCGGTATATATATATATATATATATATATATATATATATATATATATATACCTTCTATACCTATTTTTCTCTTCTCGGTATATATATATATATATATACATATATTATTGCATGCTGCCAGCCTATACATGTATACATTATGGCCTACTGTTAAAGGAAACGAGAGATCTCGGGGCTGCCGCTCTTTACAAACCAATCCCCAGTGTGGTGGTGGCAAGCGATCGAGCAAGGCGCATGCGCGCTAAGAATGGCCAGCTGCTCTTCCCGAGCATGAACATAGGGCCGCTCATTTTCTCCAGTTGTCAGCGGCAGCCCTTTGAAAAGTTTTATTGCTACGCGATCGCTCGTTCCCTTTAACAGTGAACCCTACTGTACATTCAGTCCAGCGAAGGATGGCGTGATAAAGAACACATGCAAAGCAGAAAACAAATATTTGCGACAGTTTGAAACACTGATTTGTAGTATGGAATGAAATGCGTTCAGAAAAGAAGACACGGTAAAATACTCAAACAAACTTGCAGGTAGGTTGTTCAGGTGCAGATTGTTCGAGCGAACAAATTAGGCTTTAAAAACAGTTGTTTTACATAATTTGTTTATTTTCTTCGAATGAAGAGAACTGATTTGACGCTGGGCGACTGACTTAAAATAAGCGTTTTTGTTTATTCCAAGTTGGTTATTGTAAATCAAGTAAAACAGTTTCATTCTTTCGTGACGTCGTTTGGCCGGCAAGGCCTCTAAATTGGCAGTCTGCAAAAGTACTGATGGGGATGTTTTTCAGCTATAACAATTATAAATAAACCTGTCACATTTACGCTGGACATTTTCAAGTTTGGTAATATTTACCTCTATGTTGGTGCCATACAGGTTTGGCGCATTTTAATATGGGTCTAATGAGAGATTCGTATGCAAGCAGTTTGACTTCTGTTGGGGATTTGAGAAGGGTTTTTCTTAAGTATCAAATACGTCCCATTTGAAGTCTGTTCTAAGTATGGCTCCTAAGTATTTATATTTAGGGACCGGAGTTAGGTCATTGTAATTATTGGTGTAGTGACTTTGAGTGTCACAGTCAGAGCTAATGTTTTCTATAATTGATGCACATTTGCCAGGCCTGAATTTTACGCAAAATAATATTTAATAGCTTCTGATCGTCTTGGCTATCAATTTTATGATAAATATTACAACCGTCGGCAAACAGAAGCATTTCGACTGATATATCGCAAACGATATCATTTACAAAATAGTGAAAAGAAAGTAGTGGTCCCAGGACAGAACCTAGCTGTTGCACCATGCCCTGTGGAACACAGGATTGTACAAAGGCAGTGTGTCTGAACTGATTCCACCAATAGATACTATCTGACGCCTGAATGTAAAATGCGCGACTAGCCATGCAAGAAGTGAATCATTGATAAGAATAGTTTAAAGATTCAAAAGCAATTTTTGTTACTCACGCTATCAAAAGCCTTCTCAAAATCCAGAAAATTAAGGTGTCTACTTGGCTACCCTTATCCAGAGCCGCTGCACGTTGACGGACAGTTTCCAGCAGTTGTGTCACAGTGCAGTGTTTTCGACGGAAACGGTGCAGTCAGCTATCACTAATGCCGTCTTTTTTTCTGAAAAAGTGGAAATGTTCTCCAATGTAAAGTGTTCTAGTCCCTTCACACAAGTACGTAGCAAGGAAACAGGCCTGTAGGATGTCGTGACGCTGGGGCTACGTCGACCCGGCCTTCACTTGGTAGCGTGCAGAGACTCGGGGTTGAAGTAGGACTGAATCTTCGAAGTTGGTGAAATATGTACAAGCAGGTTTACTGGCACTTTGAGAAAACGTATTTACAAGAATATTTACACGAAAAAGAAGGGTACATCAGCAAAATGGCAAGCGTTAAGAGTTCATAGCAAGAAGCGACTGGATGAGCCGTTTACCCAGGGCCCAGAGCGACATTTCGTGCTCTGCAGCGTCCTTAAAACCCCCTATGTCCAGCCCCTCTCTGAAGATGCTGACCAACCAAATCCAGGGCACGCCCCTCAGGTATCGGCATCCAATCGAACACATCACTGCACTGATGGTCTGAAGCACTGACTGGTCCGGCATTCATTCGTTGGGCGTGATCACTTGTTGGCGGGAAAAGCTTGGGAACGGCGAGGAGAGGAGGTACATTTCTATTCTTCAGCAAAGAAACCACAGGCTGGTTCTGACAAGGGGTTTTACTTCTCAGAAACCCGAGTGCACGTGGCGCCGCATAGGGCTCCCAACATGGTCCCTTTTCGACAATTGCAAATCTTTCCTGCATTCCCGGGAAATCACTTAATGGCCGTATGAGTCATGCTGCTTTCTTGTCCTGCACGTCAGCGGACATGTCACTCTGTCGTCTCCTTTGGATAGGAGGCATTCATCACTGGAGGATAGCACTTCTCGACTGGAAGGGTGAACAAAAGAAAGAAAGCACTTCCTGCTATTTCCCGCAGGGGGACGTTTCTTTGTGTTTTTCCAGACGTTCTCTTGGCAGGGTCAATTTGGCATTTGCAGAGTGTCCACAAAGCAAAACAGGCTTACAAAACAGGATTCCTGGAAACAGGCTCACTTAGAGCCATTGGACCATCACCACATATTCACAAAACTTATCCATGCCCACAGGCGAACAATAGAGCGCGCAATTGCGGATGCTTGGTCGTAACAGCCTCCTCCCCCGCCAGAAGAGTCTCGGAGGGCAGCAGTCCCAGCTGCTGCATGAAGAGACGACTTAATGGCCTGTACGTGAACGCTTGAAGCTCGCTGTTGCTTGTCGCGTTGTCTTGATTGTTGTAGGCCAAATTGCTCGAGCTGTCTGAAACTCAACCACATGTCGAAGCAAGCACTCGGCTCCCGTCTGAAGAGACCAGGTCAAAAGAAAACTGCCATTGTTGTTCGAGAAAAGCCCACTCTCAAGACGTTCAGGACCCACGTATTCCTAGAAAACCAAACGTGCTGCTTTACATAGTCACACATATACAAGCGCACGAAAAAAAAAAACCTGATTATCAATTTGGATACATGGTGAGGAACATCTCGGACCGCTTAGAAAGAGCGGCTAAGCGCGTCCGCATTCCCATTTAACTTCCCCTTTTTGTATCTTATTTCAAAATTGTACTGCTGTAAAATCAAGCTCCACCTAAGAAGGCGACTGTTCTTCGATGTCGCAGTTTGCAGCCAAGCCAGGGGACAATGGTCCGTCTCTACGGTGAATTTGGCCCCTCCAAGATAACACTGCAATTTTTGAATGGCCCATACAATGCAAGCGCACTCTTTCTCTGACGCGCAATAAGCCCTCTCTCTAGAACTCAGTTTTCTGCTCAAGTAGAGCACGGGGTGCTCATTACCGTCGTCATCTCTCTGGCAGAGAACAGCACCTAACCCTCGATCACTGGCATCACACTGGACCGTGAATTCTCGGTCATAGTCTGGAGCTCGCAATACCGGACGGCTAATCAGCACAGCCTTCAGGTTTACGAAGGAGGCTTCCTTTTGTTCGTCCCAGACTACATTTGTCGGTTCTGTCCTGCGGAGAGCGTCGGTCAGAGGGCTAGCCAAAGCTGAATAGTTAGGGATGTAGTGATTGTAGTACCCAGTCAGACCCAGGAATGCTCGAATTTCCGTCTTCGTGCTCGGCCGCGGGTAGTCTGCTACCGCAGAAATCTTAATCTCGCTGGATTTCCTGAAACCTTGACCTACATTGTGACCCAAGTAGTCCACGGTCGCCCTTGCCAGGCAACATTTCTCGGCCTTTACGGTTAGTCCAGCTTGACGCAAAAGGCTCAGTACAGCTCTCAGATGTACCATATGGTCCGCCCATGAGTCGGAAAAAACCGCAATGTCATCTAAATAAGGCACCGCGAATGTTTCACACCCATTTAAAACCCTATCCATGAGTCGGGAAAAACAAAATGGAGCATTTTTGAGCCCGAAACTCATCATTGTTGGCTGGTAGCTGCCCGTCGGAGTGACGAAAGCCGCGTATCTGCTGGCGCGTTCAGTGAGCGGTACTTGCCAGTATCCTCGAGTAAGGTCCAGCGTAGTCACATATGCCGCTCTACTGACCTGTTCTACTCTCTCCTCAATATTCGGAATAGGATACACTTGATCCCTGGTGAGAGAATTTAGCTTTCGGTAGTCTACCACAGGCCTAGGGTCTTTACCTGGAGCTTCTACTAAGTTCATAGGCGAAGCATAATCACTTTCCGAGGGTTTTATTACTCCCAATTTCAGCATGCGAGTTACTTCCCTATCCAGAATTTCTCTTTGCCTTGGAGAGAATCGGTAGCACCTTGATCGCACTGGCACGTCTGAAGTCAGCTCAATATCGTGCTCAGTCAAATCAGTTCTGCCTGGCCTGTCCACGAAGCAGGCCTCAAACTCTGTTATTATCTCGCCCAGATCGGACAGCTGGGATTTCTTTAGTTCTCCTCTCTGCTCCGTCTTTCTGAGAAGCTCCTGAGCGTTGCTTCCTTTTCCGCTGAGGCAAATCAAGTTGTCCCCCATCTCCTCGGGAAGGTTTAACGTTAGATTTACCTCGGCTTGCTCCATAGCTAAGTCCTCTCGGGTTCCACTTAAAAATCTCGGGAGATTACTAGACACTGGCGGCAAGAGGTTATTCTCAAGAACGTCCTCATTCCGCGTCTCATCAAGCTCACTTTCAAGTTGATTTATCTGAGATGCCTCGCTCTCAAAGTTTTCTGACCCGCTATCTTCCACATAGACCACTGTTTTAACTGCCGTTTCCTCCGCTGTGGAATTTTCTGGTATGAGCAGTGTAGCTAGTTCTCGCGCCTTTGAACGTGTTAATGCTTGCACAACACTGTCTCCGAAAAGGATGCCCCTCTTTCGCAGTAGCATGTCCGATTTGTTGGAAAACAAATACGGATAGCACTTAGGCAGCTTTTCTGAAACGGCAGCCTCGGTTGTTAACTCGCCGAAAGGGCCCTCGATGACCACGTTCGCGATTGGCAAGCACACACTCTGTTCCTCCACTACCTGTCGGATCCATGCACACTGTCCTGTATAGTCGGAAGGCGACACATACGCCGGATGGACAACATCCATCGTTGCGGCCGAATCGCGCAGTACCTTGCAAGGCTTCCCGTTGACTACTAGGTCATGCAGGTAGGGTTCTAAAAGCTGCATATTTTCATCGCAGTCCCTGACATACGAGAAAGCAATCTTTTCTTTCCGGCAGTTGACGGCAATGTGACCCTGCTCATTACACCTAAAGCATGTGAGTGGCTTCCTAGCCTCAAGCTTATTCTTTGTGTTCTGCACGTTGGTCACTTCCCCACTTTTCTCACTGCCGTCCTTTCTAGGGAATTTGCCTGAAGAAACCTTCATTTCTTCGTTTCCAACTCTAGCAAAGTGCCTTTCCTGACGGTTATTCACTCTCAACTTGGGATTGCGGGGCCTATCCACTGCTGGGTTGCTGAATTGTCGGCGCGAAGCATACTCCTCAATAAGTTCGGCAGCTTCAGTTGCCGACTTAATTTCGCCTCGGTCCTGTAACCAATTTCTTTCTTTTTCTGGGAGGCAGTTATAAAACTGCTCCAAAAGAATTCGCTCGACTACAGCGTCCCTATCACTGTAGGAATCTGTGCTCTTTAGCCACTCGCCCAAATTTACTCTTAAATTGTACAGGAATTCAGGGTAACTCTCGTCTCTGGACTTAGTAGCGTTCCGAAAACGTTGTCTGAACGCCTCGGCGCTAAGCCTATACTTTCTCAGAAGGCAAGCTTTGACCTTCTCGTAGTTGTCCGCGTCCTCCTTGCTTAGCCGCGCGACAACCTCCGCTGCCTCGCAGGGCAGAACCGTCAATAATCTCTGAGACCACGTGTCTCGCTGGAAGGACAGTTTTTCGCAAGTTCGCTCAAAGTTAGCCAGATACAGACCGATATCCCCTGATATCACATATGGCTGCATGTACTTTGACATCTTGAAATCTGCCTCCTTGTTGAGACGAGGTACCGCTAGCTGGGGACAATCGCCCGACCTCTTGCTCAACTCTAGTTCTAATTTCCGGAGCTCAATTTCTAGCTCCAGCTTTTTTGCTTCTCTTTCAATTTCACGCTCTTTCTGCTGTCTGAGCTGTTCCTTTTTTTGACCGATCAGGTTCCATGCTTCACTGAGCTCCTCATCATCGGTTCCCAGATCAGTGATTGCCTTTATAATCAAGGGTTTTCGTGCCAAACCACTTGTATCAATTCCCAATTCCTCACACAATAGCAACAGGTCCGGTTTCTGCAGCTTTTGTAGGTCCATGATCGCTCCGAGTGTCGGCTACTTCCAAAACAACTGTGCAAACTACCAAACCTAAAGGCGTTTCAACACTTTTTACCAGTTCTAAAATCTAACCCTGTTCTAGAACCTGGTCCACATCAGAAGAAAAGCCAAGCACTCACCCACACATGCGATCGATGTTCCGAGCTGCTCTCTTGTTGGCCGATTGTTGCGCCTGCTTGTTGCTTGAGATGCCACCTCCGATCACCAGATGTTGTGGCTTGTAGCTTCAGATCCACCTCCAATCACCAGATGTTGTGGCTTGTAGATTCAGATCCCAACGCTGGTCACCAGTTGTCGTGCTTGTAGATTCAGATCCCACCGCTGATCACCAGTTGTCGTGACGCTGGGGCTACGTCGACCCGGCCTTCACTTGGTAGCGTGCAGAGACTCGGGGTTGAAGTAGGACTGAATCTTCGAAGTTGGTGAAATATGTACAAGCAGGTTTACTGGCACTTTGAGAAAACGTATTTACAAGAATATTTACACGAAAAAGAAGGGTACATCAGCAAAATGGCAAGCGTTAAGAGTTCATAGCAAGAAGCGACTGGATGAGCCGTTTACCCAGGGCCCAGAGCGACATTTCGTGCTCTGCAGCGTCCTTAAAACCCCCTATGTCCAGCCCCTCTCTGAAGATGCTGACCAACCAAATCCAGGGCACGCCCCTCAGGTATCGGCATCCAATCGAACACATCACTGCACTGATGGTCTGAAGCACTGACTGGTCCGGCATTCATTCGTTGGGCGTGATCACTTGTTGGCGGGAAAAGCTTGGGAACGGCGAGGAGAGGAGGTACATTTCTATTCTTCAGCAAAGAAACCACAGGCTGGTTCTGACAAGGGGTTTTACTTCTCAGAAACCCGAGTGCACGTGGCGCCGCATAGGGCTCCCAACATGGTCCCTTTTCGACAATTGCAAATCTTTCCTGCATTCCCGGGAAATCACTTAATGGCCGTATGAGTCATGCTCCTTTCTTGTCCTGCACGTCAGCGGACATGTCACTCTGTCGTCTCCTTTGGATAGGAGGCATTCATCACTGGAGGATAGCACTTCTCGACTGGAAGGGTGAACAAAAGAAAGAAAGCACTTCCTGCTATTTCCCGCAGGGGGACGTTTCTTTGTGTTTTTCCAGACGTTCTCTTGGCAGGGTCAATTTGGCATTTGCAGAGTGTCCACAAAGCAAAACAGGCTTACAAAACAGGATTCCTGGAAACAGGCTCACTTAGAGCCATTGGACCATCACCACATATTCACAAAACTTATCCATGCCCACAGGCGAACAATAGAGCGCGCAATTGCGGATGCTTGGTCGTAACAAGGAGGAGACAGGAAACATGCCGTCTGTTTTAGGTATTGAAATGATTTACCATGTTTTCATATAGGCACCATGCAATGAAGTTTGCTGTGGCGATTGCCGCGCCGTAACATATCCTAGCGAGAGCAGCAAATACTTTTAGGGCGCTTTCGTAGGATGTTTTTACGCCACCTGCATGAGCTGACAGAAATCATATCGCACGCTCTGTCGAAGCTTTGCATGGCATGTGTCAGGTAACTGGGCTGCATCGAAAGCTCCTAGGCAAGGACCTCTTTCACATGCGTATCTATAACAGCGATTAATATGCTCGGTCATTTATCGCGAAACAGGCGGCTAACAACAGCATGTTTAAGGCGCGCTGCGGATAGAGTATGGCGGCACACTAAATCGAGTTTATCAGGAGAGTCGCTGAACAAATGCAGCGCCACTTAGCCAGTGCACCTTCCCTATATCAAGTATAAGCACTTTGGGCACCCTTCAGCCTAACGGAACAAAAAAAGGTGGTAGGAAGGCAGTCAACGCCCGGCGACTTTATAACATCTATAGACTAAGCAGAAGTGTTAGTACACCCTCTTCACTGATAGAGATGTTACTTATCGCAGGAATTCCATCAAAGCCGTTAAACTGTGGGGTGACGTTATATTTCCTTGTGAAGACGGAACAAAAATTAAGGTCAAGGCTACAGCTCTTTCTCGTCGGTCTGTTGCAGTAGTGCCGTTTATCAGGAGATTCGGAACAGATTGCATTGCTTTTTTTCGGGATAAATGTCGCCAAAAGTTTGCTTGGGACGCTACAAGAAACGTTTTTAAACATCCATGTTGATGATGGTCCTTGCTTTTTATTATGGCTTCTTTTAAAAGCGCACTTTCGCTTTATATAACAGGATCCGTCTTATATAACAGGTCGGCAAAAGGATAAGGGTTGTTGTGGCAATCTCGGCGCCATACAGCTAACTGAACAAATGAAAAATTGACAGTAACGTTTTTTTTTTTTTTTTATCTGGGGGGGGGGGGGGGGGGTGATACAATGCACAGCCGTTGTAATCACGCGCTCAAAACACATATGCGGATGACTACTTTGCAACATGCAATGATGAGATCAGGCTGGGGTCTTGTCGATAGGCTTTGCATGCACTCAGTAATGGTTTAACAGCGACGGAGGATACCCATTAATAAACGTTGCTTATACATTATTTTCCTTACATCATGAACAACAAATAACTTAAAAAAAAAATAAAACAGATAAAACGCACAGGTACTACCTCCCTATTGTGCAAGCACATAGAAAGTTTAGGTTTCCTGCCGCACTATTAAGCCACGAATCAGTACCAATTTTCGGACAACGCCGCCTTATTAGCCTTTTTGACAAGGCCACTTTGTTCATGAGCGTCTCTCGTTAAAAATGAAACCCTCGGCTCCTACTGCGCATGTGTAGTTCATGTTAGTTACGAACGCCAGCCTGGTTCCTCTTAGCCCGGACTTTCACACCGTCCAAAGGAACATAGTAAAAAAACGTTCAGCTATAGACAATAAATATTATTATATATCTACTCTCCTCTTACTCCTACCTCCTCTCTCGTTAGTAAAAAGAAGCAGAGTCCACCATCAACTTCGCCGACGAAAATGTAATATTCGCTACATCGACAGCGTTTTCAGCGAGTCATTTTATGCCCTTGTTTTTCTTGTTTGGGGCCCTGCAAAAGCAAAAAAAAAAAAAAAAAAAAAAGAGAAAAAAAAGCCATCCTGTGCTTTATCGTCAAAAACTGTATAAAATGAAAAATTTACAAAAAAAGGAGTCAATGTCTAGCCTGACGTTTTGTACTGGCTATAACCGGCCGTCGATTATAACGAGTCTCAGGCCGGAAACGTTGGCGCTGCACCTTACGTTCCCCCTATATATTGATTTCGAGCGCTGGGAGCTTGTGGTCGGAGGCTGCCGTTCTACATGACGTCCCGTCACACTTCCACAGCGCTCCTTTTTCACCAATGGGTGTCATCTTATAGGAGATGAGGCCGCCTTCTTTTCAAAAATCTCTGCAAATGTCAGCGTACCGACACTCCCTCAGAAGACCGGCTATGGTATAAGGATTAAAACCAACGGGAAGACGCAGACGCAGAGTGAAGCACACAACACAACGCTATGGCTTGCTACACCGAAATCCGTGCTGCTTTTTAGCAGCATGCAAAAGGTGATTTTAACCGTTGAGGTGCTGAAATCACGTTTAGAGAATCTGTGTGTACGCACCACGATATCCTGCTGTTCCTCTGCCTGCACTCCATTGACTGTTGTGAGAGAAAAAAACAATCTGGGGACACCTAATTACATGTTGAGAATGCGAAAGCAATACAGTCTGAAGCCTATTGCGCCTTCTTCTCCTATATCATTGCTGCTCGCCAGATACGGTGTGCGTGCGCCGCTGTTGATGCGTCTTCGTCGACATACTTCCGTAGTCGCCTACTCGATTTTTTGCCCACATTCACTCCGACAGACACACGCGGCTTTGATTCTGGCCCCACCAATGTGAAAGGAGGAGCTGCCCATGTTCGTCTGCACACTGCCAAACGCAGCTCCTAACTGGTGGTGGTGGTGGTGGAAAGCGTTTATTACAAAAGGAGAGGTTGTTTGGAGAGCCACCCCTAGTGGGCCGCTCCCCTTTACAATACTAGGTGGAGTCCTTTATTCCGGGAATTCATTGGTCTGGGCCGCCACACGAGCTCGCTGGACCAGTGCTTGTTGCGGCGCTAGATCCAGGCAGCCGAGCAGGGCCGCCTCCCAGTCCTTTCGGGTAGGGGAAGGGGTTATGGGTAAAGGAGAAGGATTTAGCTGGCGTGCCCAGACCATGTGAAATGTGTCAGCTACCTCTCCAGAGAAAGGGCAGAGGCCAGAAAAAGAAGGGTCTAAATGTTTGAGTACTGCCGGGCACAGTGGAGCATTAGTAACAAGTCTAAGAAGTATTGTTTCGCCCGCTTTCCCTAGCCCCTTGAGAGGAGCCGGATACTCACGGTGCGAGTCCAGCCCACCATCGCGGTCGGCTATGCCATGTGACCAGCGTGCCTGCAAACTTATCCATGACACAGAGTTTGGACCAATCACTAAATTTGATGGCTGACCACTCCGTTTTATTTCCTGATTAGTCTTCTAATGCTACCGTATTGAAATAAAGAAGATGTTACTTTTACGCGCAACCACCACGAGTAATTTCTTCCCCTTTCCCTCTGACACAAATTGTACTTCAGCTATTGGTTTAAAGTGACGTCAAGTGTGCGGCAGGTGGTGTTTGCTATATTAATGAAACATCATACATGTTTCTCTTCTTTGTTATATTCGCCCTTCCTTAATTCTTACCTCCCAGGTCAATAGGAGATTGCGTTTCTACGTGGCTGCTTTGACGGAAAAGAGTTAATTGGATTATGTCAAGCCAGTGAGTAGCAGCGGAATGGTTCAGTGCTGCAGCAATCGATTGGTGCCCAGCCAAGATGCCTTTGACCACACTCATGTACCAATTCTTGAATGCGGCCGAAAGCCTTACTTCCGGGTATACAAAGCACACAAGCGACGAAGAGCCAGTGTGTGCGCAGATCATGTCTTAAGCTGGGCGGCCGAGGCAACGGCCAGTGAGTGTCTTTGCAATGCATGAACAAATACCCATGCGCAAGCTAGATATAGCTGGCAACGTGCGCTGAGCTTAGACCATGATGTAAAACCGTCCTTGGCTACCGTGGGAGTTGGTCTTCCGTTTCGTTTCTTCGCTGTGCTGTCCCTCTGAGACGACAGCTAGAAATCTGAGCCCGAGCGTGTACGGAGAGCTCACGCGCCGCTAACAGGCTTAAGCAAATATTGTCTCAGATTATTTCCTATAGGAGGAAGCCAACGTGTGGGCAGACAGCGCTCTAATGCTGGGCACGTGCCTCCGCAGCGGGCAAACTTTCTTTGCTGGCGCAGTGGCTCTGTTTGCTCTGCTTCAGTCGCTAACTCGAGTTTTGTCCAGTCCTGTGAATACTCATAGCTTTTCACTCAGCATACAGTGAAACTACAAAACAACTGGAGAGTCTTTCTGGCATTGCCTCTTATTGGTTTCCTTAGGATTGGTGCGGTGAACAGAGCACTGTACACCGTGACAAAAACAGTACGGGTGAGACGGTTCGACGGTAATTGAATTCAGTGTTGCGTTGCATTCTTAGAGTGGCTTTCAACTTCACCTTTTTTTACCATTGAAGCACGCAGTTCTGTAACCTTGCTAGCCAGGCTCTGTTTCACTTCCTGTTACAACAGCATTGCCTGTGTGCAATGGGCTCTCTCTTAAAGCTCGACTCCGGCATTTTTTCACCCTCCAAGGATTTTAATGAACGTTCTTCCTAGTTTCCTGGTCATTTGTGCTAAATTTCGCAGCACTGTAATTATTTTGTTACAGCGCTAGTCAATTTTAATAATTTTCAATTCATGGTTTTGATCGGGAAGGTACAAAGTTTTTATCTTGTTTTCAGTCACTTCAAACAAATACTGACCCCACCTGTCACTTACAATTGTCACTTTAGCTAATCAACGTGTGCACGACTGCTTTTACGACCGTTCTTGTGACGTCATCGTCATAGCTTGGTATGTCACTACGTCATAGGTTGGCCGAAACCAACTTTCGCTTTCGGTTTCGTCGTTTTCGCTCTTTTAAAATGCTTCTACGTAATATATTGAGTAACTTTTTCTTTACCGGAGAGAGGTGAATTTAAGGTATGGGATTGGACTCAGAACTAAATATATGTTAGAAAAAAAAAAAACCCCTAAGTTTCCCTTGAAAGGTAACTAGAAGAGGTGTTGCAGCTATTCCGAGAAACCGTCTCTTTCAAATGATAAGTGAAAACACTATCTAGGCAGACCAAGCACTATAGGTGTTTTAGAGAATGTGCCCTTATCGGTTTATTGCACCCCTACTGGTTCTCCGTGTACCAGCTGGTAATTGTGCTCACATCGAATCGCCGTGGCGCATGTTGTGCGTTGTACCCATTCTGGTTATCGCGTTCCTCTTACTTACCATGCTGGTTTCAAATCATCGTGGCCATAATGGTACATCATTCCCTTTTTGTTCATCATGCTGTTTTGGTTAATCGCACTGTTCTTGTTTTTTGTCGGTTGCTTACCGTGCTCTTTTTGGATCATCGTCACCTTAATTAGTCTATCACATCCTTGATGGTACTTCATGTCCGATTTGGTTGTGGGCTCATTTTTGTTCTTCAGTGTCATACTGGTGGCCTACCTGTTCATTGTATTCCTATTGGTTCATCACACCCTTATTAGTTATTCGTGTCCCTTTTGGTTATCATGTTCATTTTACATCATCGTCATCGTGTTCCTGTTGGTTCTTAGTACGGTTGTTTACTATCGAACTTATTTCGAATAATTGCTGCCCTTTGTTTACCCTCTACCGAGGCGAATTTCTACGCAGTCCAAATATACTGGGCCTATTTGAAGCAGGTAGTGCAGGCAGTCTCATGCTTTGGGTCATCGTGAAAACGTTGGGTAATTTTATGCTAAAAAAAAGTCAAACCGAGTTAGCGCTTCCACCTGTAAATAGACAGAGTTGTGGTTTACTTTGTATTTATAACTGAGAGAATATATGGGTCCAGAATCGTAAGGTTGATGTTAGGCAACGTCCACGCCGAATTCTTCACAAAGACAAACAAATGTGGCCGGTTAAAGAAAAAAAGAAAAGTTTATTACCAATGTGCACCAGGCAATTTGGTCGTGAAGTACAGTAAATTTTCTCCCGAGCATGCACGCCCCGTTCATTTTATTAGTGGCTGTACATGTTCTTGACCACAGGCGACATATTTTATCAGAACATTCCACTTTTCGTAACTATGACTCTGGTTTGACTACGTGGGCTTCTATTAAAGCAGTACGAATGCCCCGTGACGTCTTCAGCGGCAATATACACAACCTGCGATACACTTTTGAAAAATGATAGCCCCCTCCTCATGTAAAGCTTTCGCGCTCTGTGTTCCCTCGCCAATGACAACACTATAGTGTTGTAACCGTTGAAGTCGTTCACTTATATCGGCGCTTGGTTGCGAATATATTTCTTGCCGTGGTTTAGAGGAGGAGTGGGACAGGAAGAGAAGGGAGAAGGTCCAAACTTCTCGCGTGCAAGCGAAATAATGAGGAGACTGAGCTACGCATTAAGCGTGACCACATTCATCGTTGGTGAGAAGGCGAAGGAAACGGAAAAGAAAGAAAAATGCGGCGTATACATTCATGCGCGTTCTATTTATGTGCCATGTGTGCAAACAAACATGTACCCAGTCTTCGTTCGCGCCGCAGCAAATGACTTCGCTGATGACCCGAAGTTAATGAGAATGGTTTGTGCAGAGGGAAGCATCTTCCGAGATCCCGTGTGTTCTCGATCACGCCGAGACGTCCTAGGTGGAGAGGAGTCGAGAGCAGAGGCGCTTGGGTTAGGCGAACCTTCGAAAAATAGAGGCCCCGTGTCGAGGCCACACGAGATAGGCGGCTTTCCCCGCACGTAAAATAACGTCGAGCGGAAATTGTTTCCAGTCGCCTGTGGCACGCAGAGTTCGACCGCTTCTGCTTGATACAGGACGTTTCAAGGTGTTATCTACGCTAACGGAGGGACAGTGCCGCATTCCAAGTGCTCCATGATTTGGCAGAGCTTTATATTCCATAAGTTCGCAGGGGTCAAGTGGATGCAGCTAGCACAGAACCGGGGTAATTAGAGAAATATGGAAGAGGCCTTCGCCCCGCAGTGGGTATAGTCAGGCTGGTGGTGGTGGTGGTGGTGATGATGATGATGATGATGATGATGATGATGATGTATTCCCACAGTATTCAGGCACATCTACCTCGAAGTGTATAAATGGGCTTCAGTTCAGTTCAGTCGTTCAGTCGTGTCCGACTCTTCGTGACCCTATGGACCATGTCACTCCACGCTTTGCGGTCTCTCACTTCATCTGCAGTGCCTCGAGGATGCCATCTAACCATCGCGTTTGCTGCCTACCCCTTCTCCGGCGACCCTCAACCTTTCCCCACATAAATCTTTCTCCAGCGACTCCTCACTTTTCATCGGATGACCAAAGTAGCTGAGCTTTTATTTAGAATTTGACTCTCCAATGAGCAGTCGGGGTTTGTGGTCGACAATATCGACTGATTTCATCTTCTGGCAGTCCAAGGAACTCTCAAGAGTCTCCGCCAGCACCACGATTCAAACGCGTCAATTCCTCGCCGGTCAGCCTTCTTCACAGTCCAACTCTCGCATCCATACATCCCAGCTGGAAAGACCATAGCACGAGTTATACGGATCTTGGTTGGCAGACTAATGTCTCCGCTCTTTATTAGGCGGTCACGGCTAACCATTGCTCTCTTTCCCAGAAGCAGGCGTCTCCTAATTTCATGGCTGCAGTCTCCTTCCGAGGTAATCTTGGAGCCCAAGAAGAGAAAATCAGTCACAGCTTCCACTTCTTGTCCCTTGATGCTCCAGGACTTGGTAGGGCAAGACGCCATGATCTTTGTCTTTTTAATGTTCAGTTTAAGCCCAAACTTCTCACTCTGTATAGATGGGCTTACCTTTACATTTTCCGTCGCGCCTTTTCAGCACTAGCTCATAGGGGGATGACCTATTAGTCGAATATTGTACCCGTGCTACTCGGACGCGTTCTAGTTCATTTGAGTCCAATGTCATTGCAGACTCAGAGTGGAATTCGGACAAAACAACGTTTCGCTGGTTTTACTCCACGGCATGTATTCTTAAGGTAGTCGTAATCTTCGTTTTCTCGAACTATTTCAGTCCGGTCTCATTTTTGTAACATTTAATCTTTAGCACACAGTACTGATCATAACAGGGAGGAATGTGTCATATATGGGGCTTATTTCACATCACCTTTTGTTTTTATTCTACATGCGATTTGTAAATAGAAGAAAATCTGATAGCGGCACAACTCGATAAAGCCTGGATATGCGTAGCGAAAGCTACCAGACGGATTGTTCAAAAAGTGCGACTCAAACTTTCTAGTCGCCGATGCACTGGCTGCAAATCGTATGGTGTCATCGGCGATTCGGCGCGTCTTCTTGGCGTCTTCCGAATCTTCTTCTCATCTCTGTGGATATGGCATTTATCCGAATATTCTTGCATTTGACCGGCTTCTTCTTCCTCTTCTCTCTCTGTTCTCGTCTTCTCCTTCTTTGTTTTTTTCTTTCTTCTGTCGTCCTCTTGGCAGCGTAATTCAGTTCTCTCAACGTTAGGGCCCCGCAACTTCTTTCTCCTCACTGGTTGTCTCTCAGTGAGCCAAACGGCGGTTGTTGTTAAGCCGTGTCTCTGAACGCAACCAAAAGGTATCATATACTCACTGAAGGCAGGAGATGATTGCAGTAAGGTAATTTCATAGTGGAACCGTTGCCATACCATCACCTCCTGGCTCTGTTCACTGCTGGTTTTGCGACTATTATGAATCAAAACTAACACCTAAAGCAACCTAAAGGGGAACACACCTCAGGAAAAATGTTTGTAATTCATATGAATGTTGTGAATTGTAAAAAAAAAAAAATTAAAAAATTGCACTCAGGTGATTTGAGCAGACATTTTAAGTGCTGATATATTGTTATGAAGCTGATATTAACTTGTGCCACATAAGCGACGGGAAAAGCGGGTTCTTATTTGTTTTGACAGTATTTGCGCTATTTGTCGCCAGGTGACGCTGCGCAGAGGACCCTACCGTTGAGAAAAGGGAATCACTCTTCTTGGCGTCTTCCGAATCTTGCTCCGTTCGACCGGCTTGTTGTTGTTGTTGTTGTTGTTGTGTGGCTCGCAGCAACTAGTTGCCATGATTGCGGCGCATACGCGGTAGTGACTATGGCGACGCTTACAAAAAAAAAAATTTTTTTCTTGTGAACTGTTCTTTTATAAGCATCTATTCTTTTCGACGAATGACAGCACTCGTTCTTCTTATGCCCACTCGTAGTTCTCCGAACGCTCGTTTTCTGACAGTGAAAAACTTATTGCCGCTGAAGACTTTGTCTTCCTTGAAAACGACTTCCTAATAAATAGGATGGGCAAACATGCGGCCTCGGAACTGGAATAAATAAGAACAAGAAAAAGAACTATTTCATGTAAAGTGTGTTGAACTATCTTTACGGTGTTCACTTATCAGCGCATAACTTTTCTCTTCCTAATTATGCCTGAATACATTGTGCTCTAGGGTGCACGCGTTCGCGTTTCGGAGAATATGTACCTCTTAAGTGCCTTCGCGGCGTTCCGTCGACTCGAATTACAATTAAGCCTAATGCCGCTGAAAACCTTGTGTAGCAGCACAATTCCAGCTGGTGAGGGGAAGCATCAACGGCAATTTAAACGCCCATGCATATAGAGTGGCTTTTAAAGACGCAAATTGTTTTGGACTGCACGAACAGGGACAAAGTAATACAAATAAGGAAGCAAGTGTGCCTTTCTGGTTAGCTTCTTACGTACGCCGGTTCTGTTCTCTGACGATCATAATATCAGATTGTCTTTTATTTCAAACAGTCCCTTAGAATACAAGTGAAGAGTTGCCGCTGGCTCCGCATTTGCCTTAGAATGCAAATGCGCTGCATGATCGTCCCTGAAACAAGCGAAATATTTTCCTTTTCGTATAGAAAAAAACGACAACTTTCGGTTTTCGTAATGTTGTTTACAGCCGGATGCTCTGGTGTTTCAACGATCATCTTTTTCCAACCCGCTGAGGCATTTCTAACACTGGTCTTTCTGATCCATGACATTTCAGTATTGCTATAATGAAAGTGGAAATCACGCGGAATTGTTTTGTTCTAGCACTATCCTGTTATGTTCGCAAGCAATGTTCCTGACAATAGATTGCGCATTCGGCAAGCCCTGTTTATACAGCGATTGCACAAATGTTGTCTTTTGTGCTGTTCGATGCAACAGCGGTTACATTCGAGGTTCTGATGGCGGTCGCTTATGTTCCTTGCGGAAGGAAAGAAAATGCAATGCGTACTCGAACGTGTGGCTGGCAAAGTATTGATTTAAAGAGGGTAAAATTTCCTTCTCCGCAGATTAAATTAGGTTTAAAAGAAAACAAAAAACAACGAATACTTTTTGTAAGCAGTGCACTGTCGCTACGAATCAGTGTCTATAACGGAGCAGAGAGAAGTTGTTGGGATAAAACAAAACGCGAAAAACAGATTACTATCACGAAATAAACACAGCGCGAAGAAACAGGACACAGGAAGAAGACACAAAACGGGACTGGCGCTGTATGTGTCTTCTTCCTATGTCCTGTTTCTTCGCGCTGTGTTTATTTCGTGATAGTTATGAACCAACTAGCCCAGACCAAGATCCTAATTAAAATCAGATTACTGACAGGTTCATTGCTCTCGCTTTGATTTATTTAACCTGTTTACTGATTGCCTTATTGCTTCCACTGTAGTCCAACGATTGCACGACGCTAGAACACTTTATACATTCATTCTCCCGAGCAGTTTCCACGAATGTTGTTGTGGTACGCACCTATAGGTGACATTGACTGCATGTTGTCTGCTGTATGATAGGACGCTAGCTTCACGTTCACTTCATTACAGTGTCAGTTCTACCCTTGTAGCGTCATCATCGTCATCAATGCATTCAATCATTATTCAGTCTTGACACCTCGTCAGCTCAGCCGAGATAACTGTGCCATTTGGTATTTTTTCTTTGTTTCCGGTACTAGGGCTTGGGCCACTTCCTTATAATGAGTCCCAGCAGTGACAGCAGCCGTACATTCCATTACCCCAACTTCATTCGATGCAACGGCCGCATGCGTTGTGACGTTCTGGCCGCACCTCCAGTCCGTGCTAACACATGTCTCCCTGCGTACCTAAGGGACCGCGACTTTTGATGGAATCGCGATAGTGTGTACACACCTGTGCCGTACGTGGCATGGTAGCGTGACTGATTCTATGTCTTTTTCTTTCAAGCCTATGCATTTGAGAGTGAGCCCCGCCCTCGTAGCTCTCTCTACTCGTCGTCAATTTTCTCACTAGCGTTCGACGTGCGTGCATTAACCTCCCAAGTCGAGCCACGGGCTCCTACACGCACCGTCGATACATGCGGTGTATATAGAAGGCGGTGGCTGAGAGATTGCCCGATCGACATTTAATTTTCCGCACCGCGGTGTGTGAGCGAGAGGTTGCCGGGAGGTTTATTGAGGCAGGAGCGGCTGCTTGTCCTGTTTGAGCAGTATCGCCAAGTAGGCGTTTTCTCTCAGTGATTTACTTAGACGGAAACACTGGTGTTGTAATAATCGGATACCGGTAGTTGGGTAACCTCCGGAGAGTGGTAATCCGTTTTATAATCGCAGCTGTGCATAGCCCTCCCATGTACAGGGTCGTCCACACTTAGTGCAAACATACGAGCAGGTGGTCGCTCTTTTGAAAGCGCCATTACGTCTATGTGGCCGCAGAGCTAAGCAAAATGGCGCTGGCGTACAGAGACCCTAAGGCGCTGCCTGCAATGGTCTGCGAATCTGCTTCAATGAGCAGTCGGGTCGGATCCAGTAGCGATTTGAAAAGAGCGATCATCTGCATGCGTGTTCCGACTAAGAGTAGATGATCTTGTACGGGGCAGTATGTACTGCGGTTTTAGGATGTGGGAAACATTCGATAAATTGAAATACCTTACTTCTCGAAACTTTTCGATAATAGTAGTATCACATAATTCAAGGCGGGCTTGTATAGAGAGGACGATAGAAAGACTTAATCTCTGCTTGCATAATTCGTACATTCATATAATGCGTGACCGGCATAATTGCCGATTTCAGTATTGGGAGAACGAGACTTCTGGCAGTTTTCTTTCGTGACTCCGCACTTGGATCACCGGAGATTTCCAGCATACTCACCAGACCACCTAGCGTGTCAACGAAATTTTCAATTTTGCGTGCAGTCAGCGCAATTTATTTTAAACTAAACAGAACACAGCAGTTCGCCCTCAGGAAAACGGCAAACGTACCCCGAAACTCTCTCTCCTCAGGCTGTAATTGCTTTGTACACAACATGTTATCCAATAGCGAAGGCTTGTGATCAGAATGCTGTAAAGGACAGAGCAAGATGATTCTGCAGCGTGTAGTTATCAGGCAATGATGAACCGGTTACCGGAGTCCACCTCTTGTTTTAACACGCTAGCAATAAAATCCCACTGTTGCGAAACACTGTCCGGGGTCTGGTGTTCTCTGGAGCCTTCCGCAACCACCTACCACCTACTAGGGTGGACTGGTGGCTGTGGAGCAAGAGGGAACCTTCCCTCCGCTTGAGAGATAGAAGAGGAGGGAGAAGAGAGAAGAATGGCTGCCATTAGAAAACTTACTGGGTGGATAATGTGGAAGATGGAGGGTGAGGAGAGAAAGGAACTGAGAAGAGAAGCGAAAGCATCACAGCGGCATGCGCACGCCGAATTCATTACATCCGTTGAAGTGGTTGCGTGCGCTATTCACTTGACAGTTCAGCGGCGCTGCGCGTGGTCTGTGGGTGTGTCTAATTGAAAATGGGTCCCCAGCGAGCGCCTGCGAAGTGTCAAAGGCTTGCGGCTAGCCCGGCGAGCCGGATAGCAGCACCTTCGGAGAGCGTGTCAGCGACAAACTGAGGATACTGCTCCCCAATGCAAAGCGGGTAGAAGCGTGTAAGTGGAATGAAGTACAAGAAGACTGAGATTTACAACGCAAGGAAATGTAAATTAAGGTGTGTGATGTGTTGCGCTACTCAAAGGGAAATTTAAGACTCGCAATCCCGGCTGATAGGCCCGTCGGTCACGTGTCAGTTTTTATTTTCTTTGGTTATGCATGCTGTACGAAACAGGTTTCGCTAGGCTTCGAAGAGCCGACTGCGATTGTAACTGAAAACGTGTTAAGGTTGCAACGACATGGCGCCACGTGGTGCACAGAAGTTAGCTATATCATTAGAGTATAAATTGCAAAAGGCAAAAAACTGGCCACGTTTTTAAGAATTCATGTTGTCGTAAGAATACAAAAGCGAGTGCGCATTCTTTTTCTGATCGCTTGTTCTTGTGGCGCTCTATGGCACAAAAACATAAGGTGTAAAATTGGTTTGTGCCTGCTATACACTATATTAACTAAAGGTGAGGCCCAATTTACTTCATGCTTTATTTTAAATGAGCTCATATTACGAAGTCTATTACAACACGCCTGTCAATAGCTCTGAGCTCTTTGATTATAGTGATTATAGCAGTTGACGAAATCAGCTTCGAAAAATCACTAGCCTCTTTGGCCTCTTCGTGCGCACATTGAGAAATGAAGGTGTCATCTGGAAGCTGAAATTTTCTTTTTTTTTTTTTCGCTTTAAATTGCATATCTGACTATTCTATTTATGCAGTTAAAGATACCATCTCACAATTCAAAATTTGAACAGAGTTCTCCTTACCGCGCATAGGGATTGCGACAGTCTGTTAACTTCCGACCTTTAACCCGATTAGACGGCCAGATTTCAATGCATAGAACGAGAGTACCGCAGCAAATATGTGGCGCCAACGATGACGTTAATTATCTCGATGAAGCCATGTACGCAGAGTGCAGAGCGACTGCAGTGAGCGTTGGCAACCACCAATTCCTGACAATGGCTGCCGTCTCACTGGCGACTAACAACTCCGCAGACGCCGAAGAAGCCGCCGTATCCCTGGCGATCACTAGAAACGAAGAATATATAACCATCCTCTCTCACTCCCAAGCCGCCTCACGTAGCTATCGTGACGTCAAGCTTATATCCGTGCTTGGGGGATACTCACCAGCCAGAGCACACAAGCCAAACTAATCTAGACTCCTGGCTTCAAGTGTGTACCAGAAAAAGGGGCAAGTTCATGCCCTGGCAGGTTGCTCTGTAAACAGGGTGCCAGACACACGGACGTAAACATAGTGTCCAAGACCGCCGTCCATTCCCAATTATTACTCTGAAATCCACGCCCACCATTGAGAACCGAGATTTTGTTTCCCTCCTCCACACAAATGCCTCTCGCTGGGGAGGCCACGACCTGAAAACAACCTCAATCCCACACATGCAAACGTCTCGCATTACTGCACCATTTCAACCCTACACAATAATAGAACAAGTGCCCTCACCTCTATGAGTTCTCTTCTTAATCCAAAGCAAATCGGCCTCCTAACATCACCGATATCTTTCACCCATTTCCATTTCTGCTGCTCCACTAAGAACAAGGGGACAAACGTCGCTTAGTGGGGCGGAACAAGGCAGCGGCACTCGGCAGGGATGCTCTGGACTGTAGGTCCCACCGGGCTTGTGCAATTCTTATCTGTGTCTCAAAAAATGTTTCACCACCATCATCGTAGACAGTTTTTTGACTGCTAGGATACTGTTTTAAAAGAGTTGTACTGTTGTAACGCTCATCTTAGCGCCTCCGCTTTATAGCGTTGGCGGGGGCTATAAGGTACCTCCAATGCAAAAGCCATCTACACTGGCTGACGCGGCAAGAAAGCATTGCGAAAACCGTGTGGAAACAAAGCGCTTCGTCTCTGTACTACGTGACAATGGGGCTGGTATTATTGTAATGTTTTCTCAGATTGAGGGGACCGAAGATTGCAGGCTTACCAATATATCTGCCTAATTGGTGTTAGATGTTCTCGATCCGCCCGCAGTAGCCGGATATGACTGCTTATACAGGGCGTTTCACACGACTTTAGCAAAGGATGTAAGAAAAGCAGAGCACCGTACTTGGGTGAGAACAAAGACAATTTTGCCCCGCCATGTGGCACTCTTCAGAGTATATTTAACTGTTGCCTAATTAGATAATCAGGTAACATAAATTAAACCATATCTGTAATATTACATTTACGGTCAAGTGTGCTCCGTCAAAAGGGAGAGCAAAAACAACCGATTCAATTTTCCTCTCCACTGGCGGATCTCCTATGCGGTCATAATTTTCATCACTCTTCATTTTCATTTTAATTTTCATTTTCATCAGCTTCATTTGGATAGAAGCTTATTTGGAGTCAACATCTATATTAGAAACCGATCTGACTCGGATCTGGAGGCCGTGCATACCCACTGACGTATTTGAGAAGAGATTGTGTAGAAGTGAATTATAAAGAGAAGGGTAAGAAGATAGAAATAGAGTGTATAATAAACCTTATATTAATTTATTAATTAGAGCATTTCCCCACAGCCCATTTCTGTAACCTTTTTTCGGCGAATTTACATTATACATTGGTGTTGCTACGTAACGCATGCAGCGGGTTGTGTCATTGCAGCACCCCACGACGGAGCACAAAATTGAACAGCGCCATGTTATACGCATTTGCATTTACGGCATGTGCGTGTTACATTGGTAATGTTTCTGAAAACAATGTCCAGTTGTGCTTGGATCCGTAGAGTTCCGCGCAGCAGTCGTCCTCTTCATCTCGGCTGCTGTCCCGTCAGTTCCCATTTGCACAGTGGTTTGTAGTTTCATACTTCCAGTGTCTGCGGCTTGTCAAGTTGGCTGTGCTTAACCAAATTAGCAGCCGTTTCTCGCTCCCCTTTAATGCAGGCTAAGTTGCGTTCGTGTCCCAGACGCATGGCAAGCCAGTTATAGTTACCTCATTACATTGCAGCCCTGCTTTATACGCGTACTGCGGTTTGACAGTGCACGGTCGAAAAGTACGTCGTGGGTAAACACTGAGTTATATTTAGTTCCTGTCTGAGTGAACCTCCCTTTCTTGAAAAATGAATCAATATGACTGGCGCTAACCCTGGCAAAGAAAACGCGAGAGTTCGACTTAATTTCTGTGTCATACCATATTACTTCCACCCGCGCTTCGTCAACGTCTGAGGCAAAGATAAACAGATGTTTTCGCTACAGTCGGATACAGCTCAAGGACGCAGCAGCTAATTATCCTTCGAAAGCAGCCCTGCGACTAATGACACATCGGTCTATTGCCACGACATCGCGGTCAACTGCATTGCAACTAATAGCAACCCGAAGAAATTTTCTGAAAAGAGCAAGGTGATTGAGCGTGACGCCGTGACATTTGGCCGACACTATTGGTTACAGGTTCTCTCTTTAAGGGCCTTGGCCACTGTGTTCCGTGGGGATGTTTTTTCCTGGGAGACGGTCGTATCGCTCGCTGAGCTGTTGTGTAGTCCCCGTGGCGCCACTTTCACTACGTTTTCACCAAGTGCAACCAGCAACGTAGCAAACACTGTGATGACGTCCAAGGATCGGAAAAGATAGTTGAGAGAGCAATGCAGAGAAATCTATTTTGCAGCGGCCATTTGAAACTGTGGATAAGATTTGAATGGAATAACAAGCAATTGTTCAAACAGACAAACAAACAAACAAACAAACAAACAAAAACGACTATTATTTTATTTTTTGTTTGGTAGCCTCACCATAATATATGTAGTGTAATACAAGCCCCAATTTCCTGGAATCTATTCGTGCGCCCCGCTGCGACTGGAATCAGGTACTGTAGTGGTCTTTCAACGATTGACAGAAATCGCGCCACCTCTTTCCCTCGTTAATTAAGGCAACCAAATGTGATATATGGGACTAAAAATAAAGGAGCTTTGTCATTACGGAGACACTGCGGTTACGTCTCCAGCATTACTGTGCATTTGTATTTACTTTAAATAACACTGTTGTTCGTTTCCTTCTCTTTACAGGTGAGTGTTCTTGTGCCCATTTGGCCTGCTGAGCCTTGGTCTTCCCTGCGCTGCGTGAGTAAGGTTCGAGACCCCTAATTCTTTTCGAAACAAGTGGTGTTGATCCACTGCGTGTGGCTTTCAGTCTTGGGAGTTGCGTTCTTTTTTCAGGTACATTTGCTGTCTACGCTTAAAATTCAGGTGTAATTTCAGTCAGTCGCTAAGGAAATAAATAAAAAAAAGCTCTAAGTCTACCGCGATTTTATATGCGCCTCTTTCTCGATCCTAAACAACATGGAGAATAACGTGATTGAAGTCCCAAGTGGAACTTATCGTAAGAACAAAAAAAAAGTCGTTCTACCAACATCCGCTGGTGGTAATGATGGCGCCCTCCCCTTCTTAGTGCCATAAAAAAAAAGCACAGGAGAAATAAGGATACGATTGCTGGTATCGAAACGCCTGCCTTTCGAACAAGCGAAAAGGCGAGATAACTCCTTCTGCTGCAGATTTTATCCGAGCGCACCACACGGTCCACGACCAATATGGCGACACCTAGTGTGCGTTTGTTTGGAAAGGCTTTCTAAGACCTTACCATAAACCCTTACGTATACTTAAAATGGTATTTTGACCTTAAAAGAGTCTGAAAATCACGTGTTTTGTCGTGTACCGGCTAAAGCACGTGACACACTGTAACGCCACCAAGCAGCTTTTTTGCTTTTCTCTCGGTTCATGAAACTGCCGCGTGATGTTCGCGCACTGTGCCGCACCTTGAACTCAACCGGCCTGGGCTGTATACCTCCACGTCACAAGGAAATGACGTTTTCGTTCCCGCGTTCCTTATACATGCCCTTAGCAGCAGACTTTCCCTTCCGCATGCAGAATCAGGCAAATGCACCTCCCGTAACAACCTTATTCACTGATGTTTAGGAACACTGCTCGAACAGCTGCACAATTGGGCTCCGTGAAGCTGCATAAGGCTTTGATTGCAGTCAGTGTGCACTCGCATATACAAGGTGTACATCATCATGAATACATCTACTGTAACGAATATTGACGTCTACACTTTCCCGGCAGCTGAATAAGGTCGCATTCGCAACGCGAGGAAATGTGCATTTAGGACGTCATCAAATACGTCATTCAGCTCTCGGATGACATTCATTATTATTTCTTACACCTGCGCTCAAAATAAGCCTTATGCGACGCAGAGTTAATCGTATTTGCCTAAAAGATATTTTGCTTTCATTAGGTAGTGCGCCAACAGAATTTGCAAAGTAATGGAACTCTGCTACGCTTGACTGGCTATGGTTATAACGAAAGATACGGCGAAAAACAAACCTGGCACAACTCTGCTGCAAAAAAGAAAGAAAAAAAGAAGTCCAAAGGGGCACACAGCTGAAGCAAAGTGTGATCAGCGAAACTTTGCACTAAATGAACGCATCTGAATTTAAAAGGAGCTGCGTTGACAAAGCATGCTTTTCGTTTGTAACGCCAGTGCGTCATAGGGCTTCAGCCCGTCCCTGTATCCATTTGAATGTCGCCATTGGCGGATGTAGCACGGACATGCCTACCAATTAGGAGTCGGTACTGCCACCAAAGAGCATTCAACTTGTGAATGCGTGCCTTGATTACAGGAGGGTCACTGACTCATCTTATGAGCCTATACTTGTCATCTAGTTAGCATTCCATATAGCCCTACCCGAACTACGTTGTTGCTTTTTTACAAGTCTACACAACGAACTGCGCCTCACAAGTCGCTGTAACGAGGGGTGAAAGTATAGAAGGCCTTATAAGGAAATAAAGGTGGAGAACACCATTTAGTAATTCTCATTATATTTCGCCAGCGCAGTTGTTTCATTATCTCCACCTAACCAGTCTGATCTATTTTAATGTCTGACAACTGCTCTCCCGTACAGAAGGACACGTCACACAGGTATGCAGTCCGGGCGTGTCACCGCGCTCTTGATTGGCCCGAAGCATTGGTGACGTTTTCTTTGAATAGCAACAACTTCTACGTGAGGTGTGCATCTTGTCAGGTATCCCGCAAGCACCCGCCGCGGGAGGTCTGGGAGGCGACCCTATTTTGGCTGCTCTGACTACCTGACGGCCCAACGGGCCTTGGTCGAGTGGGCCAGGGTCGCTGGTGACGGCAATGCGCTCCCGTAAAGGAATGCCCACCTAGTGTTTGTAAGGGGCGACACCTGAAGGACCACTCGCGCACCTTCCCTGTACAAAACTTTCGTAAATAAATGATTTCCGCTTTGTCAGACAATCCCCTCAAACGCTACGTGCATGCATTCAATATCTCGATGTTTGGTCCCCACAACAGCACCGTCCCAACCAAAAGAAGCAGCCAATTAGCTAATTAGTCGACAACTTGCCTAACCGTGACGCCGGGCCGCGCCTTGTATTAAGCGTGGTATTGCAGGCGCTGCTCCCTTTCTGATGTCGGCGCGAAACTGCTTTAGAAGGCCCGTGTCTGCTGTCATTTTGTGAGACTACATGACGATCGCCTAAAATGGCGTTCGCTTGATCGAGCCGCTCCCTATACTTAAAGAGCGTCTCGCCGATATTAAGAGGTAGGCGTGTTCCCTTGACGAACGCTAGCGGGTCACAACAACCGTGCAGTGTCATGGAAGCTGTGTAGTTGCCGCCGACTCCGTAGAGATATTCGCAAAGCCCTTTGCATTGAACACAGGTTTCAAATGACTGATGACGTCTCTGTGATTTGACCAACCAGGGTCATCAGCATCTAATTACAGATTCAAACAGTGCCCTACCGTCCTCAGAGACCGCTCAATTAAACTTGACCTTTTTTTTTTCACGACTCTGTCTTAGAAGGCAGCATCTTTGTCCACAGATGTGAGTCCGCTAAATTTGAGGCCGCAGCTAAGCGGAAAGATTGTGATTGCAATAAGAAAATATCATCTTCGAGAAAATGCTGATATTGTCGTAATGTAACGCTTTGGAGCTGCCCGGATGTCTATGACTGAAGAAAAACAAGCTGCCGCAATAATCTATGGGAGGTTGGGCCAATCGCCTTACCTGATCTTTAGAAGCTTTTTTTTTTTTTTTTTTAATCAGGACTGGGCAGAGAAGAGAGAAGGAGGGAGAGGTGCATGGGCTCCTGAGGTAATTAATAGCAGCCGCGGCTTCGGACGGGGTTAACTGGAGGTCAGCAAGAAAGAGGCTTGACCTTTCAGTAGGCCTAATTTGGGCAGTCCTAAAGATGGTGGGATAATGATGTCATGTAATATATGATTACGCCCCATAAAAAGGCTTAACGCTTTGGCAATGTCGTTCATTAGGACACGCGATCTCCGGTCACCTTCGGTTGCTACCTTGGTGCATAAGCACTCCACTTTGTAAGCATTCCACCGGTGCATAAGCATTCCCTTAATCTTCCAGAGTGCTCGTCTCCGCTTGCGCATATCAGCCTGGTTTCAAGCGCTAAACGATCGTCGCACTCTTCTCCGAGGCTTTTACCTTCCCAGTGGGTATGACCTTCATCTTCGTTCCCGAATCACCGTTGTTACCACCACGCTCTCGTTGTTACCACCACGCGCCGCAGCAGAGGGATGAGCACATTCGGTGTATCGGGTTTGTTAGTTTTACATCCACTGCCCCTAGCGCGCGTTGTTGAATGGCTGCCTCAAAATACTGCTACAGGTGGCTGTGACGACAGCATCACGGTGGCTGAAGTAATCCCACTCCTCCTCCAGGCAGTGACGAGCTTTCTCGAAAATGAAACGGTCATGGTAGTTAATGTATGTTTCACATCCAGGGAAAGGTCTCCGACTAATTAGAATAGCAGTAATTGACATCCAGCAAAATCTTCGGAATATGCAGTCATAGCCGAAGATATTGAAATTCCAGTCACATGTTCAGCTTACAGACATCGTGGCCATAAAGCCGTTGCGGCAGCAGATATAAATACTTTCAAAGAAACACTTTTGAGTTTTAGTAGTCGATTTGCGTTTGAGATTCTTGAATTAGGTGAGGACAGGTAGGAGGTGCTGCACTGATTACCTGATTAGCAGAAGTCTGTTTCTTCTGTAAATTGCATATAAGGAAACTCTCTGTTTTTCGTTTTAAATAAAAATCAATACTTTGGAACTTTTGTCTTCGTCGATGCTTGTCAGGCAGAAAAAAAAAGCGTATACGTATTCGTGGGAGGTTGCAGCTATATAACATTCCCGCCTCTAGATTGCAACCTGAGACATCTACAACGAAGAGAACTCCGTAACCAGATTTTTTAATTCAACAGAGATATAGCCCATATTTTATGGGCTACCGACACTGAACGTTTTGTCACCCACCTCAGATCACTTGCGAAGTTCATCTCTGATGGAGCCACCTGCATTCACAATTTTTCAATCTCCTTAATCTTTTTTTTTTTTCTTGTAAATATTCCGCCCACGGGGATAATGTTCTTTTTGCTATGCATCTCCACCGGCGAAGAACAATTTCTCCCCATTGTCCGTAAGCGCTTATACGGAAATGAATACGCATGAAGAGATGGCCGTCAGCCTGTTGAGTTTTGTGCGCTTAGATGCGACGAACCAGATGTTCAATGAAAACAGTCTGCTGGGCAACCTGGTTTATCGTGGAAAAGGAAAACATGTTGGCGAAGTAATGAGGAAAGGATGAGGAGAGAACATGTTTGCATGAAACAGCGTTATTTCGTTTTTAAGCAGAGGTGCTTAGCAGAAATGCTAAGCCTTTCTTCGTTTGCGGGTCAACTCTTATGTTAACGCTTTCCTGGCTCATCTGAAGAAAGGTAGCAACGCGGTGAGGTGTAACACCGTAGGCGATAGACAGTTCACTTGTGGGTAGAGCTAACACATGTTTTCGACCAACGAGTTCTATTGAAGTTCAAAACATGCCATTGTCCTTCTGTTACACAACAAATTAGGAGATCCTTTTAATCCAGACCTACTGATCGTGAATTTTCTGGCGTAGGTCTACCCTGCAGGGTTTAACTTCTTTGTATTATGTACAGCTTTCGCGTATAGCATCTGCTGTGGTGTGTGGAAGGCCACAGTGTACATATGTACGCTTCTGTACATCGTACTTATCTCGGGCCCATGTTGAGTAAACGTCAATGGTGACTTGGCGAAAACTTCAATTGCGCAAGTGCACCTTGTTTCATACTGCTGACAAACTTTCAAACTGTCTGCCGCCTGCAAACTAATGTCGGACCTGACTCAGTGTCATCATTCTGACCAGCCAGTCAGTGGCCACTCAGTCTTTTAAGCTTTTTTAGTAAATAGTTTTGCAGACACTTCTAATAAACTTTCCACCACATCCACTGCAACCTCAATCCACCGCAGCCTCAGCGGCAGTCTCATGGCGCTGCCGATAGAGGGAGCCAGGGCACTTGCTAGGGGAGATCGGCTGATCATCTGGGAGCAGAAAGAGGTGGTAGGAAAGAGGTCGAGGGGGCTATCTCGGAACTTCGTATGTAGCGCCATCTTTAGCGTAAAAATTCAAAGTGTACTTTAAAGCTCCAGTTTTGTGCGCACGGTTTTCGTACTCATCAAAGCGGCAAACATAATTCTGCAGAAGCTGCTACGCGCGATCGCATCGCGCTTAGTGTTATTTCAACAGTGGCGTAGATTTCAACCGGGGGAACAGTTCCTTAAAGATTTACTGCGTTACCTGAACTCGCAAAACGAGCAAAAAGAATGGACGTCATACTCCTATTAACATTGTTCTTTTTCGTGAAGACCGAGAAAGGAAAAGAAGCAGCCTTAGAACGAATTCCAATCAAGCATCAGAAAGGCGATAATAGAGACATGTATGACTGCGAGTTGGTACAAGAGGCACATGATCGTAATATACAACGGCATCAATTGCGCCGCTTCAGATTAACACATTTCGCCAGCAGGAAGTCATATTAAAGCTTTGCCGATGTTTCTATTACGCTTACTTCTAAAAAGGAAATCAGAAAGCTTCCAACTATTCGCCCGCCTGAGCATCTGTCTTTCTATTCCCGTTCTTCATTTGCGTGTAGCATACCCAGAATTTAAGGGCAGTTTCTGAGGAAACGTCTTTAAACGTAATTTTTATACCATTGTACAATCGCACTTTAACAGTCAAGATATCCGCAGATGCTCTCTCCGCAGGCATGCATTTTTTTTTTTTCATATATATTTTCAAAAACGTTCTTAACATCATTCGTTTTCTAAGGCAATCTTTCGGTGCAAGCCCACGGAAAACTTTAGAATTAAATTTTTGCCCTTTATAGGATTCTGAGACCATTTCCATCAGCATGTGCCTGGAAACTACCTTAAAATGTTCCACAAGCTCCCAACAATTAAATGTGGCCTCACAGAAAGTTGGCCTTACTCATTTGGGTGTTAATCGAACGGAAACAGCGTAAAAGAGCAACACGTCCTTGTCCCCCATTTACTGTAGTTATTCGACATTTGTACTCATTTCACGCTATCTCGTCGCCCCATTACACTATCCTTCGGCAGTGTTATGAGGGGAAACGGAGACACAGCCTTGCTTCTGCGCGTGTAACACCACTATGCGAGCCATTTAAAACACCGCAACGGGAAACCATTTGGTCATTACTACTGTTTGGCCGTTCAATGTCGCTTCGTTAGAGGTCCTCAGCGTACAAAGTATAGTCATTTGCAGAACGAGAGTGAAGAAAAGTATACAGGCGATGCACAAAAGGGGGCATCTGATAGAGAGATCGGGAGCAAGCCCTGCGGAAACATCTTCACGCATACAGAGGCGCTGTACGCGTTATCTCCGTATAAAGTTGCCGCCTCGCCGCGTACCTCACCTGCGTTTGCCTCGTTTCGCCTACGTACGCAACACACAGAACACATACTCTCGCAAAGCCACGCAGCTACAGCAGTGGACGCTCCATCCCAGTGCGGCGAAGAGCTCGCATCATATTCAGTGTTGCTGGAGTCGGTCGCTGGTACCCTAATGACGGTATTATAGCGTCCGCCGAGGCGTCGTGATGAAAGGCCCGTTAACTCAATCACCGCTGACGTGGACGCCGCTCCGGGTGCTTCGGTCGTGTTTCGTATACGCTCTGTTTTTGCAGGTGCCAGACCAGAGAGGGTGGCGCAGAAAATTGCGTCCCTACTGTGTAATTAGCCGCCCGCGTGCTTTGCTGTGTGCGCGGCATAACCACCTCTCTCTCTCCTTCTTGCTGTTTGGAGTCTCTAAGCCTCGCTCTCTCCAAAAGAAACACGCTCCCTCCTCCCTCTCTGTGCAATCCTGCTTCGTTCGGTTACTCGCTTCTCTTGTGCAGCGCGCGCCCGCTGCCTCGTTGGGCTTTGCGCGGGCAGAAGCAGTTTTGATAATGAGGCCTCTTCGGGAGGGGATATGGTGCTGCGGGCGCCTTCATAAGTACCCGCGGTTGCGTCGGAGGGCAGTATTCTGGCTTTGGCAAGCATCTCCGGCAGCGGATCGAGGCCGGGAAGATCATACTCGCCGAGCGCGGGGAAGCGGTCTGTCCCGATCTGTTTGAATCGTCCTGGGTTAAGCAAACTTTCGAGTCCCAGTAGAGCTTGGCCACTACATGGCCCGTGGGGTTCCATAGCGCACAACAAATAAGGGGTACAATACGAGTGCTGACAAGCAGGGTACAGGACTAGAAGCCAAATAACAGTTAACTTTTCAACCACATGATGTGTCAATGTTAGGTTTGGTTTGGTTGGTGGGGTTTCACTTCCCAAAGCGACTCAGGCTATGAGAGACACCGTAGTGGAGGACTCCGGAAATTTCGACAACCTGGGGTTCTTTAACGTGCACTGACATAGCACAGCACACGGGCGCCTTGGTTTTCGGCTCCAGCGAAATGCGGCCGCCACGGTCGGGACTCGATCCCTTGGGAACAGTAGTCGAGCGTCCTAACCACTGCGCCTACACTGCTGGGGTGGCGCAGTGGCTACGGCGCTCGACTACTGTTCCCAAGGGGTCGAGTCCCGACCCCGGCGGCCGCATTTCGCTGGAGCCGAAAAGCAAGGCGCCTGTGTGCTGTGCGATGTCAGTGCACGTTAAAGAACCCTAGGTGGTCGAAAGTTTCGGAGTCCTCCACTGCGGCGTCTCTCATAGCCTGAGTTGCTTGGGACACTAAACCTCTCAGACTAGACCAAGAAAGCAAGAGCCTTCTTCCTTGCAGTTTCCATTTGTTAGTGTTGGCAGCCATTGTTGTGCAGCCTTATCACTTTGTTTGCACGCAACGTTCTTAGAACGTTGCTTGCACTGCACAAAGAGATCTTGTGTTCTTTATTTGTTTACGCCCATTGTCGCCGAGACGCGGCTTTATCACTTTCTTTTGAAACGCAAGGTGAGCTGAGGTTTATCTGTGGGATTCAACTTACTCTTGTGCGTTTCCATAACTTTCCTTGTTTTTCCAATCGCATTTTGCGGCTTTATATAGATATTTCTGCGCCTACTTTAGGTTGAGCGCTGAGAGTGCCGCTGGCGTTCGTAGTTCAACGGCCAGCGAGCGTTTTAGCTGCTACCGCCGCCGCGGAGTTGATTAGTTGGGCGCAAGTCAACCCAATAAAGAGTTCTTTTCAGTACCACGCTAGTCTTTCTGTTGGTTGCCTACAGCACTGTCACTACCACGGGGAAATACGGTGACGCAGTGCCATCGGCGTCACGGCCAACCTGTCCTTAAACCTCGTCGAGGCAAAACACACAGGAGCCTAAAGAGCGTATGGTGAGGCAGATAGTCAGCTTTAAAGTTGCCTTATTTTATGGTTGCCTTGCGTCACTTCTCTTCATTGAGTGAGACACGAATCAGTCATTAGTTAAAATTCAATTTAGTTCTGAAGGTACTGCAAGAACTCCATTGTTATCATGCATTCAAATTTATTATAAGATCAGTGGTATATGAAGTCCTCTCTTCTTGATGATGGCGTTAAAGCGGTAATGCGCATCTACGGGACTACAAGTGGCGTCAGATACGAATAAGTAACCTAAAGGCACACGACTTAAGCCAAATTTCCCATAAATGCCAATTGAAAAACTTCGCTTAGTACACGCAAAAGAGTGTTACTCTGGAGTCCGGATAGATCGACTTGGAAAAATGCCATATAACAAATAATAGAGGCGTTCGCCGCTAGGAACTGGGCCGGTGGTAACTGGCGCCTAAATGACTGCTACATTGAGTGCTTTTGCAAACATACCACATATTCAGAATAAGCTTTGTAGCCGTCAGGGTATGTGCTAGATACAAGCGGCACAAGGGGAATATATCTGTACCGTTTCCAGTATACCACATTACACAAAGCAAACATTCTCTACAAGGGCGTTCCAGGATGAACAAGCAAGCAAAGGTGTGTTACTTTACTGCGAGCATACAGTCACTCGCAACAAAAATAGCAGGAGGGGGAGGGCGGGGGAGGGGGGGGGGCTAAATTGGACACCTAACTTTACCTTAAAAACGTTACGTGACATGATTCCTTGCTGATGCAGACGTTGCGTTCCCGGTTCGCAGTTCAAGGCACAGAACTTAGACTCCAGGACTCGACCAACCGATTGTTCTGTTCAGAGAAATTGTTTGACTTTCACATCACCTTGTAGCTCTCAGCCGATCATTAGTTTCTCTCCACAGTGCCGAGGCCACATATTCCGCCGAATAGGGATTTTAAAGCTGTCGTGTCATCTTCAGCAGCCGGACACCGTGCCTTATACAAGCGGCATACAAAGATTGCTACTTTGAATGCCGTTGCAATCATGCCACATAGCTTGATCTGCTCGGCGGCAATATCTCGTTGGCGTTGCCCCCAAGTAAACAACATTTCCTGCGGTCACGCAAACGCTGCACTTCTACGGAGGCTCAGGCGGCGCGGCTTCCTCGCAATTAGCGCTAATTAGCAAAACCGCGCTACCACCGCGCTGGCTCTGAAAAGAGCGCTCAGGCGCTGTGTGCTTCCGCGGCCTCCGCCGCGCTGTCGTCCTGCGGCCGGCAGGATTGAAAGCGTTAATTTGGATGACGCGCACCAGACTGCTCTGCTCGGTGCTCTCTTTAGGATGCGCGCAGCATTGCGCCCTTCGCCATCTGCTGTCGACAGTGGTCGTTAAGTATGTAGTGCACCGTCGCTGATCTTTTCCGCTGCTCTCCTGGCCTGAAGGGGGCGCCAAGTGTGTGCGTGTGTGGTGGCGTGCTATTACGGGGAGGACGCCCGCCGAGCGTCCGCTGCTATCGTCAGTTTGAAGACAGTGCGCTTTCTCTAATGAAGGTTTCTTTTCCTTTTACTTGCTCGTGATAAAAGGCGCATAAAAACATAAAACGAAAGCAGGAAACCGCAGAGAGCAGTCGACGGCCTGATTAAAGCGTACCCTTATTAGCGGTAATAATAGCCAGCGCACTTCGATGCTCGATAGCGCTAGCATTGGGAACGGTGGTTGCGAGGAAAATGCTATGAAGGGCTGTATACTGTCGCAGCACGTGGCTGCCACTCGAGATATAGCCCCTGACTCGTGTCGTTTTTAGTGGGTCAAGTTTTTTTACTAACAGGGGAGCCTTGCTTTGATCGGAGCTAGGTGTACCGGGTCAAATTCAGACCAAATGGAACGACTGCTAGTATGAAAAAAGAAAAATGGCGATGGTTTAGCCATAGCTATAAGCGCAAGTTTTGTGTGAAAGACCGCAATGCATGCTTTCGCGCTAAATCCGCTATTTATTCCTATAAGAGTTGGCTGAGCCTAATAAAGTTTATTAGCCATAGGAAAGTGTTATTGCGACCAGCTAATGCTGCAACAGCAACGTGCTACTCTTATGTGACCTTATTGACCCTGATGTCAGCTAGTATTCGTGAATGTGCTGAGGCCTACAAACTGGCTCAGATATTACTATCAAAACGTCGTGTGCATGCTTATACATTGAATTGGGGAAAATGTCCTCAAAAAATGTGGCCATCGGTAGCCACCCACAGAGGATGGGATGCATGATAAAATCTGAGTTGCATTTTTGAACGATTGTCCTTGGCCCCGAATTCGTCTTCCATCGATGCTGTGCTGAATTTCTGGCTAGCGGCTGCAGGGACACCTTCTACATTTCTATCGTCGTCGTAGCACAGATCTTCTTGCGTGTTTTCCTCAAATTCTTGTCTTTTCTGCCTGTGTTTCGTTCCTCTGGTTTTCCCCATGGTCTCAAAGCTCAAACGCAAACAACGATTACCCAGCCATGCCGGGAAAAGAGGGCATGATTCTCGGCGCACCCGCGTGTCGGCTCAAGCACGGCAAGAAGAGACGCAGTCCACCGATCACCCTATTGGGCACTTAGCTAGCCCTATAGGGCCTAGCTAAGTGTAACCCTTTCAGACTTCGAAAGGCATGACTACGTGAGTGTGCTGTCAGACACGTTCATACTTCACTTTTTTATTCTGCGCTTCACATAGGTTTAATTACTGTTACTTAGGCCTAATTAGCTTCGACCATGACATTGGCCATGATCATGGTATCCACCGTCACTCATAACAAGCCGTAGTATGACCATGTACGGCAAAGCTAGGCTTTGCTGTTGCCACAGCAACACTCGATTAGGCTGATGGTAACCGGTCGAAATAGGTGCTTTCGCGCTGAAAATGGCATTCTGACGGCCTTTGGTGGGTATATCTAGTCGTTGTGAGAAAAGCGGCAGACTTATGGACACCACTTTAGGTGCACCAAGCGCAGGGTGAATGTAGCTTCCCATCATGTGTGCGAGTAGCTTGCACAGTCCATCAGCGCTGGATCTATAGCGTTAACTTTGCCCGCTAAAGGACCTTGTTTTTCGGTTAGAGAAAAGGTCAGCCTGGCGGTTGACGTGAAGTGCGCAGCAGGCGAAATAAGCGAGAAGTATAAGCAATATAAAACAGCTAAGTTTCTTGACATTTGCTTTCTGCAGTAATGTAGTAAACCGTTTGACGAATTTGAAATTCGCGGCACCTTGAGAAAACAGAGGCGAATGTAGATAGTCATGCGCGCTCAAAGTGCCGACAAAGAAAAAAAGGAAAGTGGAGCCTCTCAAATCAACCTGGAAGAAAAATAAGAGTGTCATTCTGAAACCAAGCCTTTGATCAAACGATGTCTCTTCGTGACGTTAGTAGCAAATGTCGGCTCCTGCTCGCGAAGCGCCAGCCGCTGTTTGAACGGGCCACGCTTATATCCCAATTATCCATCGCGCATCCTTGACGCGCGCAGAGAATACAGCACCTCTACTGAAAGCTGCTTTTAGCACTAACGGGGGCACAATGTAACAATGGCAAGTAATTACTGGGCAATAAGAAACTGATTACGTCATTAAGAGTATATGCGCCTGCTGGCGGTCAGGTTATGTAGCGTATGAGCTCACGCAACAAAGTACTTGCGATTTCTTCATTAGAGCATAAAATTCAAACACGTATGAACCATCTTTAGGGAACGACCTAAAGTGAACACTATAAACCTCTTTAGGCATTCTTGTTATACTTCTTGGTATTCAAAGTGATTTCTTTTTTTCTTTCACATTGCCATTGATGACTCTTTTCTGCCAGCTTTTTGCACTTTGGCCATCACCATTAATATTACTTTCACATTGGCGTATTATCGCAGTAAAATTTACGCGTTTACAAGTTGAAGGAATAGTGAAACAAGCATTTCTAGCACTCGAATTTTGTCTCAGTTTAGCGGGATTACCACGGACAAGCTTTGCCAATTAACGAGCAATGGCTCATCACGGTGCGTTGGGCTTTTATCGAGCGTATGTAATGAATGCAGCATCTCGAGCCTCGGGACACAATTACCATATCCGACCATGGTTTCTAACAGACGTAGAGGTCGAAACGGTACTATATTTTATATTGCTCATACTTACGGCACCATGAGAGGTTAGGGGTGGTGGCCGCCAACCCGAGAATTCGCCGAGTCACCAAAACTAGATCAGTGCTTGCGGCAGATATACAAATGATTATACTTATAATGATACTAAATTGCTGGCACTTTTTAGGTGACCGGCTTGCCTGAACAATCTCTACCTGCCGATTCCGTAAAACGTTAATTTATATAGTTTTAGAAGCTGCTGCAGTACGACAAATATTATATGCACACGAACAGCTGTTGTTATTTTAAAGTTATGAAATTTGGATTATACACGTCGTCCGAAGTATGGCTACTCTAACTCTTTCAGGATCGTGAAAAAAGCAGCTGATTCGGAGGGGTTCTGGCAAACCTTTTTATGCGTAAAGTTTAACCAAAACTAGTGTTACGTATACCACAATGCAGTTATTTAAGTACCTCTCTATACACGTGTATTATATTTACTTGAGCCATTTACGCAACGTAAAGAGATCTTCCAGTTCCAACTTTTAGAAAAAATATTGATAGAATTAGAAGAAAGCATCGAAAAAAAATTAGGAAAAGTGATAAAATTTTTGCGATATGCAAAAGGTGACTAAATACATCTTTCTTTTTTAAAAAAAAGTAAAGAATGCGCATATGCAATTTTCCTATATTGCGTTAAGTCTTTCAGGACCAAACTGTGAAATAGGCGACTCTTAGAGCCGTGAAAACAATATTTTATTATATAAAACATTTGAAAGGTTCCGCTTCAAAATGCACTATAATATAGCTATATTTAGATGACACTTCAAATACGCACATAATTTTCTTTTACCGGCAACGTAATAAACCTGATATTTAAAGTAATCATTCCATTACCTTTCGACGTTTCATGCATGTAACTACAGCCCTGTCTAAATTCTTCCTACCTTAGTGAACTTGCTTAGGATTTGTTTTTTGGGCACCTCGAAAATTATTTGGCAGAATTTAATTTATTAGGTCATTGTCACTTTCGTTTTCTGTGCGGAAAACCTACGAGCTTAGGAATAATTTCATTAGCTTTAACCATTCCACCGATTCCTGCCATTTGGCGGCCGTTATCTTTTTGCACTGAACCCTTCGATACCGTTAGTTATTAAGCAAATCTTTATGCACGTGCTGAATGGCGTCAACGTAACTATTAATTCCTGAACTAATGAAAAACACAATTCCTATTTATTTTAGGGCCCACCAACGACCTTTGTAGAATATATGTAATGGCGAATTCCTAACGGCGATCTAAAGCAATCTTTTTCATCTAACCGTATAACTGTCTGAATGTGCAATTAAGATTCGCATCCCGAGCTCTGAATACACGGCGACGGTACCGTCCCTAAAATCTCTAGACTTGTTGCTCCTACGAGGATTTCGCAAGAATCCCCGTTTAACCGTTCTCGCATTGCCATTTGAAATTCGCCATAACATAGCTCTCCACTGTCATCCTATTCATGCAGCCTATAGTTCGTAATCCCACGGCGTGGAACTACATACGCATCTAAAGTTATCTCGCCACAATTTCCTCCGCGAGCAGAAAATAGCATTCGACGTACGAGCAGTATTCAAAGCACGTCTATTCTTTTTCCATAGATGCATTGTTATCACTGTTATCACGTTATTTAGCTTTCATTCATAGTCATATATTGATTAAATCAACGTTACATATGGCAGCGTCTACTATTGCTGTGCATCATCCGTTCAAAAAGTTCAAAACGGGGCGACCCTAATTATTACACGCAGCACGGCTTATTTTAATATCAGAAAATTACTCCATGACCATTTCACTTCATGAGTCACCAACGTCTTCAGGTTCAAATGTTCAACGTCTTCAAGTTCAAGTTCAAGTTCAAGTTCAAAACCTGACGGTTTTCTTTTACAGAATACTTGCCAGCCAACTTTCTTATAAATAATAGCAGGTAAATTACACATGTAAACTGCACTCGGTGCAACGCTAGTGTGTGTTTCTTACTTCCAATTCTTAGAAACTGACATCTTCATTTTGTGTCATAATATTATGAAATTACTTCCCACTTCTGGTAAAATCGGCATTGTCATTGCACATATTTAAACATGACCTCTAATACTTTTTGCTTTCGCTATCGTACATGATATTTCTTGAATCTTTTTCACTTCCACCTTTTAATTATCGATAGATACTGAGAATATCTCATATATTTCATCTCCAACGTATGATGTTCACAATTTGTTGTATTTATTTTGTAATTTTTTTCTTTTTTATTACTCGGCACCAATAATTTTACGTATGATTGGTATTCATTTTATTGGTATATCTTTCTTAACAGTTTCATCTTAACTTTATTCTTACGGTATTTCAATTACTGCTTTTTTCATTATTTAGTGCGTTGTTCCTTTATTATTTTTGTGCTCTCAGTGCAGATTTTTCGCAGTTGCTACTTTGTTTATATGTCTTGTTTCTACCTGTAGCACTTAACTGAAGGCTGATTTCAGTCTAACTCCTGTTATAGTAGTATTGCTACTTTTACCATGGATTATACGTCGTATTGTTCAACTGAAATTTAACCTGTAATTGCTCCGCCGTTGAGGCTCAGTGGTTAGGGCGCTCGACTGCTGATGCAAAGGACGCGGGTTCTGTTTCGGCTTTGCCGGCGAGAGCTTTTTGATGGAGGCAAAAATGCAAGGCCTCCGTGTACTGTTCGACGCCGTAGTCCGTTAAAGATCCTTCAAATGCTCGAAATTTCTGGAGCCCTCCTATACGGTGTCTCTCATAGCTTGGATTGCTTTGTTGTTGTTGTAGTTGTTGTAGCTTTAGGAAGAAGGAAAAGATAATGCACGAGCCTGCTACTGGATCTGTAGCTGAGCCACCTCCGCTGCCTCGTGCGGACAGAAGAGAGAAAGTAGAGAAGAAAGGAAAAAAAAGATGGAGAGAAAGAAGCACGCCGCAACAACAGCCGTCGTCCACCACCGAAGCTGTGGCGGGTGCAATGACGGCCTACAACATATAAATTTCGGTGGCTGGCTGGTGGTGGTTAAAACATTTATAAATAACAATTAAATTGTCACAGAGGTGTTTGGTTTAGAGACGTATCCGTCTCCTCCCCTCACAATACTAGGTGGAGCCCTTATTCCGGCGCCCCATTGGCAAGCAACGCCGCCCGCGTCCGTTGAACCAAGGCCTTTTGAGCCTTGAGGTCTTGACAGCCGAGCAGGGCCGCCTCCCAGTCCTCTCTAGTTGGATTGGGGTTGGGGGGAATGAATGGGTTTGACTGGCACGCCCAGACCATGTGGAAGGTGTCAGCCACCTTCCCACAGTACTGACACGCACCATCAAAGGACGGGTTGAAATGTTTAAGCACCGCCAGGCACAGTACTGTATTGGTAAAACTTTTGATGAGGAGGCGCTCGTCAGCGCGATCCAGTCCTTTACAAGGGGCCGGGTAGCGCCTGTGCTCCTCCTTGTAGTAATCGGTGATGTCTTTGAATGTAAGGGCCAGATTGTCTGATTGGGAGTAGGCTTCCAAGGATAGCTAGACCCCGCCGCAAGCGGCGTTGACCTACCGTCCCAACGCCGTAGGTCCAGGAACTGACAAACTTTAGAACTAAATCAAACCAAATTAAGATTCAACACGTAAATTAAAAAAAGAAAATAGGGGAGAAGGAACACGTAATGGTGAGCGCATTCTAAAGTCGGAGGCGAATGGGGCATTCTACTACAGCCCACTGACGAACTGGGCAGTGCTCTGACGACTTCCGCACTTAATGGGCGAAGCGAGCCACCGGCGCAGCGTGCAGCTGCCGGCTGCTGCGCCGCCGTCGACTGCGCGTGGCCATCTGCGTTGTCGCCACCGTTGCCTCCTCGATCCACTGTTTCGATCTGTGCCGCCTGGCTCCGCTCTTTCTCGCCGCTGGTCGCGTCTCGGTGACGGCAGTGGCCGATGAGACGCCAGTGTCGGGCCGGCGCTCGATACCGCCACGCCTGGCGCGGCGAGTCGGCTGAGGGAGGCGGATGCATGGTTCTTTTCTCCGCTCGCTTAAGTAATGCGATATCTTCTGTATTACTTTTTTTTTTGTATACAACCAGCGCTTAGTGCTGCTTGTCCGTTTGGAATGGGGATGGTACTCTGGTGATTTATGGTTGTTGCGCTATGGAGACGTTGGTGATGCCGTTTGATGACGACAATGACGCAAGAGCAGACCAGATACACGGTCGCCTTGATTAACGTATTTCTGGTCTGCGCGGCGGGGCGGTCACACTCTCCCCTGGGGCACTTGGAGCCTAACCAAACGTTTCCCTGCATAAATGTTGGATGCTTAAAATTATGTACCGCATTCTTGCATTCCTTCTGCTTTCGTGACGTGGTTTGATTGATTCATTCATTCAATCCACGTATATATATATATATATATATATATATATATATATATATATATATATATATATATATATATATATATATATATATATATATATATGACTTTTTAAAGTGAACATGTCTGCATCAGTATATGCAGCTTTTCATTTCTTGAAATCCAGCCGCCACGCTATGTATTTGGATTTCGGCTGGATTTCAAGAAATGAATATATATATATATATATATATATATATATATATATATATATATATATATATATATATATATATATACATAGCGTGGCGGCTGGATTTCAAGAAATGAAAAGCTGCATATACTGATGCAGACATGTTCACTTTAAAAAGTCATAAAACTCATTTTATGACAGCAGTGATGCGAATGTAATGACCCCGGCATGAAAAGTAAAGGGCAAATAATAAATATGTTACTTACAAATCAACAACACATAATACGTTTCCATGCATCGGTGAAATCAGGAGCTTGGAAAGAAGAGTACCTTATATGAAAGAAGGTAGCAGTCCTTGAAACGAACAAAAACATAGGGTAATAATATCCTTCTCTTTACTGTAAGAGCAGAAAAAGATTTTATTTATTTATTTCGTTATTTACACATACTGCAGCCCCTGCTCTATTGCATAATAGATGTCTAAAAAATGCGTAATAAACGCCAAGGTACAAAACAATAGGATTAATGGAACACGTTTACACCTGTAGAGCACAACTAAAAGCCTAACTAAGATCCTGTGTCATTCCGTACATTTTTCTGAATATTTCCTTGGCCTTTTCGAACGCGCCCTGAGGCTTTGTCCGCTCGTGTAGTGCTCGTGTAGTCATAATCTGCGAGTGGCAAGCACTCGCAGATTATGTCTAGCAGCTTACCGGTATCGCTCAAGAGGAAAGTATACAACAGTTGCATCTTGCCTGTACTGACCTATGGGGCTGAAACGTGGAGGCTAACCAAGAGAGTTCTACTTAAGTTGAGGACAACCCAGAGGGCTATGGAACGAAAAATGGTAGGGGTAACATTAAGAGATAGAAAGCGTGCAGAGTGGGTCAGAGAAATAACTCAAGTTACCGACATTCTAGTAGAAATTAAGAAGAAGAAATGGACATGGGCAGGACATGTAGTGCGAAGAGAGGATAACCAATGGTCGTTTATGTAACAAACTGGAAGGAAAGCGTAGCTGGGGGTGGCAGAAAGTTGGGTGGGCGGATGAAGTTAAGAAGTTCGCAGGGGTCAAGTGGATGCAGCTAGCACAAAACCGGGTTAATTGGAGAAATATGGGAGAGGTCTTCGCCCTGCAGTGGGTATAATCAGGCTGATGATGATGATGTAGTGCGAACCTGCAGATTTATTCTTCGTTCAAATTTTTAGTCTTCGTCTTTGTTTTTTATTGCTTACGTGTTACTAGAAGCGATCATTCAGGAGACAGAGAGCCGAATGGTAAAAAAATAACGCCGCCTCAAAGCTGCTACAACAGCAGAAAAATATTGTGTTGGAAAATGACACTTTGAAACATCGTCGTCGACCTGGTTTATGGCTGGTTTCTTTCGACTGCGTGGTATATTATCAGAACGAAGCTGAAATAGTCGGAATTTATTTCAACGTTGCAGGGTGCCGTGTAGCTAACTTTTCTTTTTCGGGGTGTCTTTTAACACTCGACCTTTTCAAAGTTGAAATGGTACAACGTCGGTAAAGCTATAGCCGCTAGGCTCAGCGTTCGAAGCAGTCACACCACTACACGCTGCAGCCCATAATTCCTTGTTCTTGCATGTATATGCTAGCATTATTTCGTAGAGAGGCTTTTGCGTCAGCGGCCAACGACTTTTTACGGGCTCCTGTCAAGCGTGGTTTGCGCAGGCGCGTTAGACAGACGTCGCAATTACAGCCACTCTATTCCGCCTGAGCCTGTTGGCAAACGACGCCCATCAGAGCCGAGACGATTCTGGCCTGTCGAAAGTGATGGGACAGAGTTCGGCCAAGAGAGCATTGGTTTCGGGCGTTGCATAGATTGCGACCTCTACATCGATGTCACGCCGACGGTGTACCTTGCCACGGTAGGACTCGTGGATGTTTTACATATTTACGACCTCATTAAGAACAGGCTGTGATTGAGTCGCAGAAAAAGAACTGGGGTTCTTTTCCGGTACAAGTATTCGCTGCATGCATCCATATCAGTAAGCCTTCCTGAGGGCGGTCAGTTGCGATCTATGCTTTTGCTCAGCTGCTTTTGACCCCATGGGCTGGTGCGAATTCTCCGAAAAGCAAACAAGCTATGGGGCTTCTTTTTAGTCAAAAAGTGGATCATTTGTGGCACAATGTGGGCACATGACCTTCTTTAGGGTCAGAAGACCCTTTGACCTCACCTTTCGAGACCTTTAGTCACCATCGGTGCCATAGTGATCCTCCAAAGGCTGAGAATCAAAGCTAGGTTACTTGTCAAGAAGAGCATGCGCAGTGAGTTTGGTCAAAACTGTGTCATTTCCTTCCTGATTGGGAGCTCCCGAAGAAATGAGACATACATACATACATATATATATATATATATATATATATATATAAGCCCCCGGCTTGGTTTGGTTCATCCCACAGCGCCAGTTCTGCTTACCAAAAGTGGCCCACTTGGCACTCTCATCGCAGCGGGAGACCTCAACCCAGAAGGCCTCCCGTACACCCATTGAAAGTTTGAGAATAGGTTGAGCTCCATATATATATATATATATATATATATATATTGTTAGGTGGCGGCAAGTGATGACAACAGGAGAACAGAGGACAGAGAGAAGATGCTGGATTGATTGAATAAAACTAATTTCCACCAATTTAGGAGGCCCTCTACTCCCCGCTCCTGGCACGCAGGCCTGAGGAACGGGGGCTGGAACCTCCGCGACTAAGGACTGGCGAATATACATTGGTTATTCGCGGCCTCAGCCGCCAGGCGGACGGTTTTCTGCTGGTCAGCGAGGACTTCGCTTCGCAGCAGGGTTACCCATGCTTCTCTACTTTTAATGTTGTTCCTAGCTCCTGGAGACTTAGGGCGTTCCCAAAGTATATGGTTGAGGGTCCCCCTCGCTTCGCAGGCTTTACATTTATCATCTTTTCTCTCATCTATCTGGGTGGCCGTGAGATGACGTTTAATGAATCTGTGTGCGGGCCTAGCGCGCGCGCTCCTGCCCGCGCCACTGTCCTCTTCTTCCTCCTTCGTCCGTAACATGACCCGGGGCCACCAAGCGATCGTCCCGATCGTAGACGACGAACAACATGATGATGGGCGTGTCTGGATGCTTGAAGAAGAGGAAGAAGTAAGAATAGAATGGCTTTCCGGTACGATGTCTGATGCGTGGGTGATCCGCCTTCCCTGGAGCTCTCAACCATCCGTCACCAGAGTCCATGGGACCGATGGCTCGAGGTCACGTCGGGCAGCTTGGGTGGGGGTTGCGTGTTCGTGTCCATCGGTTCCTTCGGGTCATTCGGGCCTTTCGGGTCCTTCGTCTCGGTTCTAGCTGGTCTCTGTTCTCATTGTCTTCAGGTCCGGGCTGGGGGCTGGGCGGTGGTAGTTGGTCAGGTCTGGGCTTGAAGGGCTGGGGCGAAGCTGCTCGGCGGTCTGCCAGGGCTCTCGGTCGATGGTCTCGGCTTACAGATGGCGTCGATGCTCCAAGGCGAGGATGGGGATGACATACGCCGCACCTCTAACCAAATGTTACTTGGCGGCAAGCGATGACAACAGGAGAACAGAGGACAGAGAGAAGATGCTGGATGGTCGTGAGATGACGTTTAATGAATCTGTGTGCGGGCCTGTACGGAAGATTCCGCAGATTTCCTCACTCTACACATTCCTGTCTACGACCGCAGGGACGTCTCCGCCCCGTGCACTTCGTCATCAAGCCCACCATTTCGCCATTCGTGATGGCTTTTATACCACCGCAGTTATCATTCTATGGGGTGAAAGTATCTGCTCGTGATTCCCCGACATCTCCGTGCTGCCATCTGCGCCTTTTTCCACGCCAATTCCCAGTGCGGCCAAGCAGGTGTCCTCAAAACGTGTCTTCGACTGCGTATGCGATATTACTGGGACGGCATGCACCGCTTCATTCGTCAATATATCCGATCCTGTACCGCCTGCCAACGCCGAAGGAACCTATACCCTACCAGCCAGCCGCTCCACTGAAGCCTTGCCCGAGCCGCCCTTCCGACCGCGTCGGCATCGATCTTTATAGTCTGCTTCTGACCGCTTCGGCTAACAACGTCTGGGTCATCGTTGCAGGTGACTTTGACCACCTAACACGTCACGTGGAAACACTGGCATTGCAATCTCCCACCACAGGGGGAGGTTGTTTCGTTGATCCTACATCGCCTGGTTCTTCGTCACGACGCACTGAGAGAACTTCTCAGTGACCACGGATGTGTGTTTCCTTCCGACACCGTCAAAGCCCTCCTTAAGCAGTGCCAGATCATTCACTGTAGTACCACAGCTTATCACCACCAAACGAACGGCATGACTGAGCGATTTAACCGCACTCTTAGTGACATGCTAGCCATGTACGTCGATACCGCTCACTCCAATTGGGACCAGGTGCTGTCTTTCGTAATATACGCTTACAATACCGCTGCGCAGACCCCGACTGGGTTCTCCCCGTTCGTTTTTTTATATGGTCGTGAACTTACGTCCACCATAGATACCATTCTGTCCTACCGCTCCGAAGCTTCAGAGGCCAATCTACTGTCTGAAGCACACACATAAACCGAGGAATGCCGGCAATTGGCTCGCTCTTTCACCACAGAGAACCAGGCTTACCAAAAGCATAGTCGGGACCCTTTATATCCTCCCGGCGCACCCGGTTGGCTTTGAGTGCCTTTCTATCTCGTTATCACGGCTCAGATGGCATGCCGATTGGATGGGATATGCTAAACGGCGACATATCGTAGGCACCGACGAAGCCATCCATTGAATCGTTTGAAAGCGGCGAACAGGAAAGGGCATACAGCGTCGGTGTGGTTGTGTCCAAATCGATAGACGACGTGTATGTCGTACAGCCGAAGACGTAAAGCACAGCGGGCGAGGCGGCCATGGAGGCTTTGAGGGAGGACAGCCAACAGAGCGCGTGGGGGTCTGTAACGGCGTAGAATGGGTGACAGTAAATATATGTACGAAACTTGGCAGTTGCTGAGATGATGGTCAAGCACTCTTTTTCTGTCACAGAATAGTTAGATTCCGCTTTGGTGAGGTTACGACTAGCATACGCGGCGACATACTCTAATATCAAGATTTCCATTGGGCCAGAACAGCGCCCAGACCCACGCCGCTTGCATCACTGTGTATTTATGTCCAGTAGGCAGGGTCAAAATAGTGGAGTATAGGGGGAGTGACCAGTAGGTGGCGTAATATAATAAACGCAGGATATCACAGGCTGGTGGTCAACAGGAGAGGATGCGTTAAAGGCGCGATGATACTGGCGAAGTTGCGGATGAGATGGCGGAAATATGAGCACCGATCAACAAAACTGCGAACTTCTTTCAAGATGGTGGGCCTTGGGAAGTCTGCGATGACACCAAGTTTGGTAGGATCAGGTAGAACGCCATCCTTGGAGATGACATCAACAAACATATCGTCAGCTTGGTAGCGGCAAAGTAACATTTTCTTTTCAGCTTGAATTGTAGGCCGGCTGCAGTAAGGCACGTGAGTACGCACTGAAGGCGAAGGAGGTTGGAAGAAAAATCTTTCGAGAAAAAATCAATGTCATCAAGATAACAAAGACACGTGTCCCATTTGAGCCCACTGAGAATGTTATCCATCATTCTCTCGAAAGTGGCTGGGATGGGGGCTGATGGTTGGCGGCGAGCTTCTTGCATTGCTGCCTAATACGGTAGCGTGCAGATCACAAGTTCATGCATGAAAAACCTTACGGGGACCGGGACAACGACCGAGATACCTTCACCAAGTGTAAAGTGTTTATTGGAACGCCAGGACGGTAGGCGATGACCGAGTACCTAGCGACTAGGTATCGCTCGAACTAGCTGTGCAGCGTCAACAAGGCTTCGGCTTCACTTCGTCGACCTCTTCGACTCGTCGCGTGAGCTGCTGGATCTTCTTCCATGAATCTTCTTTCATGGATCTTCTTTCATGGCTCCAGGACTAAGAAGTCCTCCTGGGAGTGTTTACATTTTTTTTAATAAAGTTTGTCCTCCTCCTCCTCCTTCTTTCATTTGTACATACCATCGTCATCGTCCCGCAGCGCCGATTCCGGCACGCGCCTGGGTTCGCCATCGGGTGAAACGCTAGACACGGCATACCCTGCCTTGCCATGACGACCTTGCCGCCTCGACCTGGCCTTCTCTCACAACATATAAATATGTATATGTAATAATTCCGACCAGCAGCCGCTGACAGCTTCTGAAACGGCTCCTCGTTCGTTCCAGCTAGTCAGTGAAAGTTATAAATTTTTAAGTGCTCTTAGATACTCAGGCTCAACACCGATTTTGAAGATGTCAATTTGTTAATCTGTGAGAACTGCTACACTCATACGGTCAGAATTTATACCTGTGCAAGTAGGGGCGACAATTCTTAGACTACGAGGCCCCGCAAAGCATAGATGCGTGTCAGCGTTGTTTCAACACGACGACTCTATAGTATCAACTAGCCTTGCGCAACTCATAGAATGAAGCGTCTTATCTAGAACTTTTGACAGTGAAGAAATAGGTTATCAACTTATGCTACTTAAACACCAGGGTCCGTCTTATCAGCCGAAAATTAAGAGATTTCAGCAAAGTCTCCTGTTTACTTACGAGCCAGCGCCGGGACAAGTGCAGTGCTCTCATTGCGCTGCAGTGCAGTGGAATAGAGAACATAAAATAAAGTATTTCTCATATACATGCACGGCTTAATAAGGTGTCAGTAGGTCGATATCCTGATTGAGTTCGATCGCCCATGACCGCAGTCCGGACTCTTGGATACACACGTGCATGGCAGCTACTTTCCCCAACCCCTGCACCTCTCCTGCGCCTGTCGCAATAAGGCTACTGATATTTCACACTCGAGCCTTCCATTGAGTCCTAGACACGGTCCCGTGCACCCTTCGGGGCATTTTTTTTGTTTGTTTGTTTTCGCTGGCCAACCCTTTACTCGATTAAGTTTTCTTTTTTCTTTTGCTTGCACTTTTTCTTCGCGATCTTTTCTTTATGCTTTCTGCAAAGCTGACCGCACCGTGGCCCCGCCACAAGAGAGGCACGATCGAGTGCCTTACCCCTCACCCTACCCGCTCGCGACATTCCCTCGTGCGGCTCAGGGCCGAGTGATGCACGACCTGTCTGGAACTGGGAACCCGCTCGGCAGACCACGGGTCCAAATTGGACTTCGGACGAACGAAAACCTTGTATCGTGGGTCGAGTGTGTCCCACGGGGTACACTCGGTATAGCGAACCGGTCCAGTTCAGCTTCTTTGTCTGTGGGCTCTACACGCACAGCACATTGTAGCTGGCTCTTTTCTTATTAGGTACAAGGAGTCGCCGTAGTTGTAACAGTCGTCTCGCATCGCTTTGCTTTCACTCGTTTGTGTATGCCTCGAAACGTGCACCTTTATTACCTGCTGGCTGCTACCTCTCTTTCGGGAGATAGGCTTTAAATTCGCGGAAAAAGAAATGTGTCAAGAATACGACGATGTGTTTAAGCTTTCTCTCGTTATTCATTTTGGGTCTGTCTTAGGAGCTCGCAATTTGTCTCATTCCAGTTGATAAGGACCTGATTTATGCATGCGTTGCGTTTCCATTCTCTCGATTGTCTCCGAGAATGTCCTGCTTCGCTTTCTTGGACTAATCTTTCCAGATTTTTTTGCGCGTGTGTTTTAATTTGTTTTTCGTGCGAATGTCGTTCTCTCTCTTTCTCTTTCCATGCGTGCGCGTTTGTGTGTGTGTGTGTGTGTGTGTGTGTGTGTGTGTGTGTGTGTGTGTGTGTGTGTGTGTGTGTGTGTGTGTGTGTGTGTGTGTGTGTGTGTGTGTGTGTGTGTGTGTGTGTGTGTGTGTGTGTGTGTGTGTGTGTGTGTGTGTGTGTGTGTGTGTGTGTGTGTTCTTTCGTTCGTGCATTGTAGTTATTCAGATTAGTGCATTGAGTGCAAGCTACGCATAAGTTGAGCTGAGGAGTGCCACTTGCATTGGGTAACCGGTACGGATTAGACCGCCAATTTTTTTCTACATCAGCACTAAGAGCGACCACTCCCCAACACGGCGGCATAGGGAGTCTCCATGCATCAATAAAATCTACCCACCATCCCCTCACCCACTAACCCACATCTACCCAGCAGCGCGAACAGTGTGAACTCTAAGCTAACTCGAAAAGGGGTTATTGGTCCCAAATATTTGTGCCGATGGGACAGTGATCCGTTCCGCCATCGTACAACAATAAATCCGCTTAGCACGGCAAAAGCCCAATATGGTGCCTTTTTCCGAAGCATTACACCCCAAAGAGTTGAGCACCAGGCCGGGGGAAAGCTTGTACTAATTGAAAACCCGATGGGTACCCGGCCGCACCAGGAATCGAACATGGTACCTCCCGAATGCAAGGCGGATGCTCTACCACAAGTCCACAAGGCCCGTGAAAAAAAGAAAAGCGAGAATGTTTACCATGGCTGATCACGGAATGCACACGTCGATGTACACACGCAGTGTACGTTGCAGCAACTGAGAAGAGAAGGACCCATGCGGGGGGATGTAGTCTGCAAATGAGAATCACTTGATTTCTTCACAAAATCACGTATTCATTCTTAAAGTCACGGTTAGATTTCGGTTTTGTAGTTCTGAAAGGCCGAAGGTTGAAGTGAAATGTCAAAACGAAAGGGGTTATAAGTGGGGATGGCGTGTTTGCTTGGCTTTACTATGATATACTTCTTTTAGATTTGGTTTAGATATTTTATTCTTGAACTGTTTTGCATCACCTCAGCGGAGGCTTCACTCAGACGCCGGCCGCATTCGACCTGCTAGCATAGTCGTGTTTTTGCGCTATCTATAAGAGAAGCCCACCACCCTTCACTTTACCACCGGGCCATTAACTTCCGCCCTCCACCCATCAGGAATGCCACCCACTTTCACCCTGGAAGTGCTTCCACCCACTACATGCTGGCGCAGCAGCGGAGCAGAAAAAAGACGGTGCAATAAAACTCAGAGGTTCAAACAAGCGGTCAATATGCAAGCGAAATGTCAGACCGTTACTGGTAAACCTGATTTTTATTGCGATATTGATACTGCGCCAGGTTCCGAACCGTCGCGTGACTCCGGCGGAAGCCACGCTTGACCTTGAACAGCCGAGGAGGAGGAGGTGCAGAAGAAGAAGAAGACTGGTAACTTACGCTCTCGCGTCCTACTCTTAAATGAAGAGTCCCTCAATAATGTACCACCTTACACTGATAGGGCGGGATAGGTGAATAATGTAGCAGGAAAAAGAAGCTTCCGCCGTTGCTATCGCAATTCAACTAGGGTTAACCAGAGTGAAACCACAACAAATTTTTTGCATCAGATTGTATGATTGATTCAGATTATTTTTTTTTTTTGTCTGCACCATGATCACCTTTGTGCGTGCTCCCGAGTCGGTTAGAAAAGTTTCGAGGCGGGTCCATTCTGGTATCGCCGTTTGCTTTGTTGATACTGACTCCACCCTGCTGACATTTAACGAGCACCTTTTTTTGCGGGGTTCGTGGCACGATCGTGTCGCGCGCAGCCTGTTTGCCTGAGAGACTGTCCAGTGAATTCTGTTTGTGAATTACGCACGTGACGGTTCTGAGTGGGTCACGTACGTGACGCTTCAACCCGTTGCCTGTAAGGTTATACGCCACAGGACGTCTATTAGACGTCCTGTTTTTACGTCACAGGACGTCTATTAGAAACGAAAAGAGTTTTTATTAAGTTGAGGATAACGCAGAGGGCTATGAAAAGAAAAATGGTAGGTGTAACATTAAAAGATAGGAAGTGCGCAGAGTGGGTCAGAGAAATAACTTGAGTTGATGACATTCTAGTTTAAATCAAGAAGAAGAAATGGGCATGGGCAGGACATGTAGTGAGTAGAGCGGACAACAGCTGGTCGCTTAGGGTAACAAATTGAATTCCAAGGGAAGAAAAGCTTGGAAGGGGGCGGCAGAAAGTTAGGTGGCCGGATGAGTTTAAAGAGTTCGCAGGGATCAATTAGCTGCTGCTAGCATAGGACCGAGTTAATTCGAAGAACATGAGAGAGACCTTCGCTCTGCAGTGGGCTGATTGTCCGGTTGATGATGATGATGATGATGTCTATTTGCAAAATGCCGTGTACCCTTACAACGTTACTTTTCGTTCGCGTTGAACTTTTTGATGACTGCCTGTCACGCGAAGAAAAATAATCTGCAGCAGAGGTAGAAAGTGCACTTCTGTTCTCTGTCGTCAGGTTACTGAAATAATCCAGACAATTAATGACATGACGGTACCTTGATTCTTTTAAGTATATGTGGTGTAGATTACTCTGAAAATGATCCGGTAGGGGTTATACGACGCGCAGTCATTTCCCTGGGAGCAGGTGTTCACGCGCTGGTGTCAATGTGTTGTCATCACTTGAGACGTGATCGATCTGTCAGAACGGATATATGATGCTCTGAACTGACTTCACGGCATTTCATTAGAATAGGGAACCTACAAGCGATATGCAAGAGCTGTCGGTTTTTAATCTTAGTGTTCAGTTACAATATGCTCACAAATTACGGATTTATTTACGATTATTTACGAGGCGTGTAAGGTGCACTTGTGCAGAAAATCCGACGTCGGCTTTGTCGCTAAGTTGTCCACGAAAAATTACGAGCGGGCCTCTGGCAGGTGGTAGTTGGCAGGTAGCATGACCGAGTACTGATTGGCCAGAGGGTTGTGTAACGTCACAATACCATGTGGCATTGCCGAGCAGGCAGGCGCTGCATACTCAGTAAGCTCGTTTGAGATGAGAGGATGAGATAGGAGTCAAACTCTCCTGGGCCCTCGTATCGCAAGTCAGCCATGCTACCTTTACGCCCACAAGCACACCGTACAGCTTGGCTGGGCTCTATATATGCCTGGTTGCTTTGCCGTAAATGGACAGCTTGCAACCGCATGCTGGAGAGTACGTGGAAGATGGCAGAGGCACAAAGTAAGCGATTGGTTATTTAAGCGTGTAGCAAGGTACAGTACAAGGAACACTTCAGAACACGCTGCCGTCGACAGCTAGCGAGGATGGATGTCACCATGTGTATGCTCGGAAAAATCAGCCGGCCGTGCTTACTGGGAATGCACCATGTGCGACCGTTTGTCGCCGGCTATCTCAAGAGTGCGTTGTAAAGCGCAGCAGCCATGTGGTTTCATGTTCCCTTTAACAGTGGACTGTACTGTACATGGAAAGCGAACGAGAATGCTCAAGGTGAGCTGCAGACGGGAACCGTTAATGCTGCCTCGTCGTACCCTTAAGACGGAGCCTTATTGTTCCCAAATTTCTTTGTTTTTTCTTCTGTTTCCTTACTGGTTTAGGTTTCCCTCTCCGTTAACAACATATTAAGAGATATTACAGCATTTTCGCCTTGAAAGAAAGGCACTTCCGAGGCCTTCTAAGAGCCTTAACAAATCAGAAGGGTGTCGCCTTCGAAGGCTGCAAACTGTATCCTTCAATAATCCAGCACCCCCTACACGCCATTAAGCCCGAGTCCTTTTCGACGCAGTTCAAATTGTGGACCCAGAAGGCAAGTCTGTGCCATATAGTATGGACTTGTAAGAAAAATAGCAGTGATAACAAATCAGCCAACGTGGTAGGGCTGGCAGGCGGCCCTGCCCAGCTCGGACTTCGAGGAGCCACGCGGCCTCGTCCAAAGAGCACGGACAGCGGCCTTTTCCAGCAATTCCGGACTAGAGACCCGATGAGCATTCCTCTTGTCCATATCGTTGTGGCAGGCAATAAACGTTTTCGTCATCATCATCCCTCTGCCACACGGTTGTCTCAGCTTTTTACCTGTGTGAACTTAAAACTGTAGTATGCCGCACTATTATTTGATCTTTTTTTCTTCTCTCTTCAGCTTAAGACTCCCGAAGCCACTTTTTCGGGGCATCTGTAGTCATTCTTTATCACTGTACACCTATTACATTTCCCGTTTATAAGCTTGGCGTCGGAAAAGTTTTGAAGAAAACAATAAGGTCCAGCCTTAAAATATAAGTATATTTTCTGCGTCAAAATAAGAAAGCCATTAATTGGATAAATATTATAAAGCTAACCAGTTAAAAACCAATATATCATTTCGTGACTGATATTTAGGGAATAGTCGGTAATGCTCATCGAAAAATTATTCCCTGCACAGCGTTTTCCTTGCGTTTGAACCCCTCGTCTAGTTCTTTCTTCTTCTTTTTCTTATACTCCCTTCCGTATATACAAGCGTAAAAGCCTTACTCCGTGTTTCACGGGGTGTTGTTCTCATGTAAATCGGCTTGCCCTAGGATTTCCGAACCCCATAGCTCCAGGAAACAGTTTTCCGCACCAGAACACAGTACAACACAGGAAGGGTGAAAAGACGAATGCAATAAAACAATGCGAAAAAAGAAATACGCAACGCACGGAGAGTTTGTACTGGAAATCGAATTTCGGGTGGGCCGACTGGTTGAATCCGGGATCTCTTTATAGATCCAGAGCTTGCGTGACCATTTCTGTCTTCTTCTTTTCTTTTTTTTCTATTCCGTTTCGCGCTTACTCCGAGGAATTTCGTTCCGGATCACTTCATAGCCGGGACGAAGCTATAGAGTCGTTCAATCCGCTTTGCTCCAGCTCTACAGGCCTGCGGGGGCCTTTCCAAGCGATTCGTTGTCTCACGCACCCAATTTTCTAAGTCATTTCCGGCTGCCTTTCTTGCTTAGTTTTTGTCTTCCTCGCGTCGAAGCTGCTTTCAACTATTTGCTTACAGGTTTTATTTCATTTTGCTGATTGCCGTTTTCTGCGACGCTGGCACTTCTGTTCTTGCTGCAGGTGTTAGTAGAACTACGTGCAAGCATTTCATGACGGAAGGTAAGCGAAGTTATTGCAAATTCGTTCATCATGGAACCGTGGCGCCTTACTCGGCGAGATGCCATGTCACATGGGTGGCCTGCCTCGTAGTGTATAACTTGGAGGTGCACAGTCTTCAGCGTGTGTTCCCTCTGGTGCGCTTCGGAAACCTTTCTCGGTCGACGGGCAGCATTTTCTGCCTTTTGAGCTTATTTATTTATATATTTATGTTCTCAATTTGCGTGCTTATCTTTTTTTTTATGGAATTTACGACCAGCATAAACCGGGTTCTGGAAGCGAGGGATCAAAGTGTGCAATACTGCAACTTTGCACATTCTCTGCTGAAATTAGTTGCTCTTTTCTGCTGGTTTTTTTATTCGTTGGGCCACTTTTATTTTGCTGAATAGGAGTGGCATACATATTCTTCTCGAGTCGGAGATGAGAAGGGGTAAAACGGCTGTGTGATCTCAAGCCTCGGATCGATTTAACGCCGAAAACGAAATCTTGTTTGCTCGAAAATTCTTTGCAGCTGTGACCACTTGCTTCTCCCGCCCCTCCCTCAAAGGCACGTTTTGTTTATAAAGGGTTCCTAGCTGAAAATGTGGGCACCTGCGTCCCATCTTTACACTTCTCTTTCGCTTAGTGTTCTCTAAGTAAGAAATGTTAACAATATTTTGTACCTAACAATATAAGCTCATTCTTGCTTCTTAACCTCGTTATACTGTTTCTTTTTTTTTTCTTTTTTTTAACCTTTCACTAACATAGAGAGCTTTAAAAACCGGTGTTGAGCGTGGGTATTGACGCTGATAACGCAAAATCAGCACCGCCCGTAGACACCGCATTTCCGAAATTACTCGCAAGGTTGTACGCTTTTTGATTTTTCCGATCCAAGGTTGCTTCCGTGGTATTGTTGGGTGCGGTGGTGATGGGTGGCTGTTCCTGACTCTACGGGGCTGGGACTGGTAGGTCAACGCCGCTTGCAGCGGGGGCTAGCCTGCCACCGAATTTTTTATCTGTTGTAAGCCGTCATTGCACCCGCCACTGCTTAGGTGGTGGACGACGGCTGTTGCTACGCGCCTCTTTCTGTTTCTCTCCCTCTTCTTTTTCTTTCTTGTCTACTTTGTTTCTTCTATCTGCACGAGGCAGCGGAGGTGGCTCAGCTACACAGCCAGTATCAGGCCCGTGCATTTTCATTTCCTTCTTCCTAAAGTCGCAACAAGGTTGCTTCTGTGGTATTGATGACTGAATTTTTCGCGCCTATATCAGAGGCCGACCTCTCATGAGACGCTAACTCTGTTGCATTCGCTATTTCCCGAGTGGCATGAGAGGGCGGTAGTTCACAGCAGTGCGCCTTTATAAATTATTCGGCTTCCAAATCATTGCTACTGCACATGCGCGACGGTTACAACAGGCAACAAATACTTCTGGATAAAGACATCTGCAGGTAAGTTAGGGAACGTTGGGCGCAACTATAACACTGGGATGCGTGCGCCCTCAATCTTCTTACGACCTCGGCTCCCTCTTTCCGACGCTAAGCGTAGCCGAGCGAAGAGATGGAATCGCACATCATACGAACGTATATACGAAGAGCACTTCTAGGACGGAAAGCCTATCACTGAGCTTAAAAGAATTAGGTGGGCGGATGAGATTACGAAGTTTGCTGAGCTCAAGTGCATGCCGCCAGCATTTCACCGAGTTAATTTGAGGAATGTGGGAGAGAGACCTTCGCCCTGCAGTGGGCATACCCTGGATGATGACGATGATGATGGTGGTGGTGGTGATGAGGATGATGATTTCTTCGAGATTCCGAGGAGCTACGTATATAGCCGTACCTTTCTTGCCACTAAAACCGCGTGTCACTGTGGCCTAGCCCGTGCTACCTTTCAAGTTGCTTTGAAGAAGTGATAGTCAAAGCAACCATGCACATTCTATATTAGGCAGAATGCGAGATTCTTGTGTGCTATGTGATGTCGTCAGATATGAAAGCGTTAATGAGGGTAGGTATCACTTAATTTCAAGTTGAAGGCACTACGAAAGAGCTTTATAAAGTTACAATAATTAATACTACTAATTAGCGACGCCTTCTTTGATGGCTTAGAGGTAGCGTGCTCGGCTCACGATCCAAGTGTGAGAGATTCGGTTCTACCACTTGATCATTCATTTTTGCCTTAAGAGGCGGGACTACGTGTGATGTAATGACTACGGTCACAACCTACCTCGGCCAATGAGGCTTCTTCGTGACGGACAATGCCATCTAGATTTTTACAACTGCCCCTCCAACGCTATCGGGCTAATGCAAGTCAGCTTGTACCAATAGTGTGCCGCGTTATAATCACCAGACACCCCTCTGGGTAAAAACGCGCATTTCGTAACTTAGAAAAGACCTAGATCAAAACACATTTGCAACCATCACTGGCTCCTTTTGAAGGAAAAATTATGCGCCTGCACAGAGTTATTTTGTTAGGATTCCAGGGGTACCCTTGAATTAACTCTGTCAATTTGTTTTTCTCGGGGCATTACGTATGAGACGGCGGGCGTGAAGATATCGGCGTTTAATGGCAAAGCTCTCGTCCGTCCACATTGACCCTTTGACTTTATCATGGATTGATTGCTTTCTTCGCGACCGCCTACAATATACAGTTATTGGCAACCACAGTTCGGAAAATACTAAAGTTATCTCTGGTGTCCCTCAAGGATCGGTGCTGGGACCACTCCTTTTTCTTATATTCATCAACGATCTTCCTAATGACATTTCATCTTGTATCCGCCTCTTTGCCGACGATTGTGTCCTTTACCGTCGCATATCTACTAACGAAGATCAGTCTCTGCTTCAACGTGACTTAAATCTCATAGAAACTTGGTGTTCCACATGGTTAATGCAACTGAATATTTCTAAATGTAAGTTTATGCATGTATCAAGAAAGCACAATAACCTCAGCTATCCGTACTCATTAAATTCTATACCACTCTCCGAAGCAGAATCATACAGGTATCTTGGTATCATTATAAACAATAAACTAACCTGGTCTGAGCACATTGAAAACCTTTGTAAGGATGCTTCCAAGTTGCTTGGTTTCATCAGACGTTCCCTCGCCTTTTCACCCCGTTCTATCCGCCAACTCGCCTACGAAACATTCATTCGTTCCAAACTCGAATATTCCTCAGCGATCTGGAATCCTTATCAGACCTATCTAATCAATCAGCTCGAGGCCGTCCAAAATCGCGCGGCCCGTTTTATCACATCGCAGTATGACAGACGACATAGCGTAACTGTTATCAAATCATCCCTCTATCTTCAACCCATGGCACTTCGGCGTAAAATTTCACAGCTTTGTTTATTCCACAAATTATATTACAACTTCCCACAGCTAAGATCCTCTGTCCTCCACACGCCGCTTCGCACTTCACGCCGACTCTTTAACTCTTTAAGTTTACAACGCATACACGGCTCCACTAACTCTTTCAATAAATCTTTCCTACCCAGCGCTATTTCATTATGGAATGAACTCCCTGATGCCATTGTCACTGAAACAGAACCAAATAAATTCAGGCAATTATTAACAGTACATTTCAAGTACTGAATGATTCTTCCGCGCTTCTTAGTGCGTGTCGTTTTTTCAGGTTGTTCTTGAGCAGCAGTGTCTTTTATGTTGATGTTTAACGTTGATGTTTTGTTTTTAGAATAGTTACAAGATGAACCCTGTACCATGTATTTCTGTTTTATATTATTGTATTATCGACCAATGTATTATGTCACGGTTGTTCCCCCCCTTATGTAATGCCCTAACAAAAGGGCCCTTAAGGGTAAATAAATGATGATGATGATGATGAACCAATTTTTCTCGGCTATAAATGCATACTTTTCTGCTGGACAGACATCAGCATAGCCAAAAGGAGGCGGAGAATGCATTTTTGTTGTTGTTGTTTTTGTTTTGCGAAGGGCTATATTTGAATTAGACCCATCAAAGGTGTCCTTTTAATTATGCCCAGGTGGTCGAAATTAATAAGCATCCCATCGCTACAACGCCTATTTTCTCCCTCCCTGCTTTAAGTCCTTTCTGCTTGCCTTTAAAGGTGCAGTTGAAGTATCAACAAATAATTGCGACAATTTCTACGCATTTTCTTTCCTCCAAATCGGATTTTTTATTATTTTTTTATGTGTATGTGTGCCATGGATGGCTTGGGCTCCAAACTGTAGGCGCGCTTCCTGTTTGGACTCAGCGTCAGGGGTCACACGCTGCGTAAGCGTCTCCCATAGCTCTGTTGGTTCTTACGATCATGGTGAATTTAAAGATACCGAAAACCACACACACATATACACACAAGCAAAACAAAAAGCGGGTCGCTCTGGCCCGTTTTCTTGGCTTGTGTGTATGTGTGTGTGGTTTTCGGCGCCTTTAAATTTACCATGATCAGCTACCAACTAGCCCAACAAGAAGTTGTCTTACGGTTCGTACGAAGCCTGAAGCCGGACTATGATTCGCCTTGGCGTGGAACATATAGAATTGCTCCATCGGTGCCACTGCTGCCCCGGTGGCGTATTGCCAAACCATATCCCGCAGGCGCACTGGAGCAGACGACGCTCTCAGCGAGTTAAACGGTGATTGTTGCTGAAAGATCTGTCTGAACGCAACCTAAAGGTAACATACACTCACCGAGGCAGGAAATGATTGTGGGAAAGGTAATTGCTTAGCGGAACTGTTGTCATACCGATTGTTACTTAAAGGTGTCTGTAAACGCAACCTAAAGGTAACATACACTCACCGAGGCAGGAAATAATTGTGGGAAAGGTAATTGCTTAGCGGAACTGTTGTCATACCGATTGTTACTTAAAGGTGTCTGTAAACGCAACCTAAAGGTAACATACACTCACTGAAGACAGGATATAATTACAGTGAAGGCAATTGCAAAGAAAATATTCAGAAAAAAGGTACAACACAGGAGTCGAACGCATATTTAGGTAGCATCAGTGAAGAGATACGTGGTGTTAATCCATTACGCCACCAAAACGACGGAACAGTGGCCTTTAAATGTGTTCTTATTCATTTTGACAATATATCCACTATTTGTCGCCTGGTGGCGCTGCTCGGAGGATCACGAGCCAGAGCGTCGTCTGCTCGAGTGCTCCTACGGGATATGGTTTGCTAATACGCGCCCCGGTGCTTGCGTGCGTGCTGCAGGCGCCGCTGTTTGCAGAGCGACGGGCAGAGCTACTGCGCAAGAGATTCGTATCTCCAAGGAGTAGTACATCCGGCTGGAATCATCTCTGGCTGTTTATACGTCGTCCCCAGGCTGCGGGGAGTAACGCAAAAATGACGGCCCGCACCCGAGACGAGCTTTTGATGACCGCTGCGCGGTTGCCGCGGCACCCCGCATCCCTCGTGGAGCGTTAAAGAGCAATTCATTGAGCTCGCTTCGGGCCACTTGCGGGGCCGTCAGCATCAGTTGCGCTGACCCTTCGCCCCTTTTCGTCTTCGTGAGGAGCCTTCTGCTGCAGAAAAGTAATTACTTACTTTAAGGAAGAAGAGCTAAGCAAAGTGGTAGACGAGCAAAAAGGAAAGAGCAGACAACTTCGTCTTGAGTTGTCGAAAAGCGTGGCGTCGTGCGGGACACTCTGGGGACGAGACTACGCTTCGAAAGCGCCTGCTCTCGACCGCTGCTGCAGACGAGGCGTTGGACGGGATGTTGTCGCCGCTTTCAATCATGGACTCCAAAGTTTCTTTTTGTCTTCTTTTTTGTCTCTCTCTTTTTTGCTCTCGCATTTCCGCATTACAAGGTCCAAGGCTTGTGACTCGCTCGCTCGCCACACACAGCCCTTTTACTACCGCTCACTGCCGACACCAAAAAGAGCAGCAAAATATTATCAGCTCAAATCTGAATCATGCATAGTACACGAAGAAAAAAAATGCTGAGACTTTTGTGCGCTTTTACTGTTTTTATTGGACAGTTTTCAACATCATGAAGCTTCGAAAGCAATTCTCAGGCTGCAGACTCAGAAATGCGTTGTCTTTGGAGCATCGCGCCTTGGTTTCACTTGAGCAGTTGCGGTTCCATCACTATTGTGCATGATCATATCTGTAGTGCCGCATATACGGAGAGGTGTGTCTGCTTCCCGAGTGAGGTATATAAATTAACGTAAACTAACCTAAGGTAAGCTAAACATTTGTTAACCTTCCCCTGTCTAGCCTATAGGCTCACCTATTATAATCTATTCTGGCTGAACAAACTCGAAATTTTCTTTCTCTTCCGAAATGAGAGTGCAAAAGCGGTAATTATCCCGAATTTAAAATCTGTCGCGTTGCCCATGCCCATACCAAGAGGCTCACGTAATATTACACAGGGCACATTCTCCAAAGTATGCCGTCTCCTGCCTTCCACCCAACTTCGCTCTATACGTCAGTTAAATACGTATTAGATACAAAGTGCGTGCGTGCATATGTTTAGTTTGTTGGCATAGGCAACTAGAGAGTTGAAAGATGGAGTGAAGGTACCAGGGAGGAGAGTAGGGGGTAACATACGTAATACTCAACTCTATGTCCTATGTGAAAACAATGCCAGTAATAGGAAGCAACATAGCACAGTAACCAAGCTGGACTCTCTTATTACGAGGCACGCTATAAATGCTTGACTTCTTTTTTACATCCCAATATATTACGACCATGAATGCGTTCACGCCGCAGAAAGGCCTACAAGCCTTATGCCGCGGACCCAACCATAAACATGGACGATTTTCACGTTCGCGTTTGCGTAGCTGCGAGTGATGTCCGAGCAGCTGTTAGCTTGCACGGGTAGGGAGTGGGACAAGACAGCGAATACTGACGCATCGCCTGGATGTGGTGCAAAACAATAAGGAATCGCCGAGCGCAAAAAACACCAGGAAGGTAGAGGGGCAAGGGGGGGGGGGGGGGGGGGGGAGTGAACGAGAATTTTGCCTCGAATATTCGTCCGTCAGCTGGCGCATGCAGTGACGACGTCAACCCACGGACGTCAGACGAGGGACGTCGGTAAGGTCCAACTTCTGTCCTGCTTCCGCGATCTCCGTGCGCGCCGCGCAGGACGAAGACGCTTGCGGAGCGCCTCCGGAATCACGTGGCAAAGCTATAGGTTGCAGGAAAAATGCAAAGTCGCGTTACTTTCCCAGTCAATAGAAAGTAATAATGCCACTTAGTGACGCAGTTGGGCTCTAAGCGTTGTGATTGACGTGAATTTAGGAGACGTCGTCAAGGCCAGTCTGCAGAAGCTTCCCATGGACGCTCAGTGGGTAAAACAAGAGAAAACACATAGCTCCCGTTGGAATCTGAATTAAATATACGGTACAATTTTTGTTTTCATTAAGTAGGGAATAGAGCGGAAAAGGCGACAAACACTAAAAGTCATATTGGTGAGCAGGCTGTTTCGTACTTAAAACTACGCAGTTTTCAAATATGTGACAGCATCTGCATTCCGACGTTTTGTTTGCATTTGCATTATATATATTTACGCTTATCCAAGCAGCCGTTTCTCGTCGCGTTAGGCAGTCAGTCTACTAATGCCAACGTGCGCTACTGCGGAGGTTGCCTCCTCTACCGACTTGCAAGGAAGAGAAGGCAGGTGAGAGAGAGGGTGTTTGCTCCAGACGTGGAGGCAGCGCCGAACAGCCGGCGTCTGTAGCGTGAGAAACTGCCTCTGGCGTTGGCGCTGTCAGGAAAGAAATAAATGAAATAAGGGAGGATGTTCGGGTGGAAACAAGCCGTCCACAGAAGGCAGAGTTAAATATAATTTCCCCTCCTACGCTGTCCTCGCGCCCCTCTTTGAGAAGACTTCGACGTCGTTCACGCCATCTTGGCGTGAGCGGACCCGATGAGTTTGCTGACGTTCGCAATACTCGGGCTTTGCGTTTCCTCTGGGCTGTTCGGAAATGCACAGTATTTTTCTTTTTTTTTTAATCATAGTTTCACGCATTCTGCTGACGAATTCCTTTATACGTTGCAGCCTCTACGCCTTTCTCTCACAACTATAGCTTTATTTTTATCACGGTAATCCTCGAGGCTTATACGAAACTATGCTTTAATGGTAGACTCTCCACTGTGTGAGCAGCGCGGATGTGTTGAAACGATTTCTCACATACTTTGCGACTGCCCTCCATTTGAGCGTGTCTTCCTGGTTGTACACTACGCCGCTTGGACTCTCTTCTCTGCCTCATACACAAGCTAAGATTCTGGGCCCTTGCACAACACTCATACACAAGCTAAGATTCTGGGCCCTTGCACAACACTTTCATTTGAAAGGAAAGCAGTAAAGCCGCTCCCCAAGTTCTTAAAAGACTCGAGGTTGAGTTCAAGACTTTAAGTGCACGCTCTCTATCCCCTTTTACTATAGATCTATAAACATGTGACAGACTCTTTTCATCGGCGCTCTTTCTTTCCTTTTCCTCCCTTTATTCGCCTCTCCACATATAGAGTAGCCTACTAGACATCGCGTGGTTAACCTCCGTGCCTTTCTATTCTATTTCTGTATCTCTCTTCGGTCTACATGGTAGATCGGCTTATTATGTACGTATAACTTTATTAAGGAGCCGGCAAACGACGGGTTTAAGCGTCGTGACGCTGGCCAATTATGCTGAGGTTGCTTAATATGTCATTAAATGAGCCGCCTCTTGATATTCAGCACTAGCTGCAAAATTTTGTTTTGTCCTGAGAGCTTTCTCAGCTACTGCTGTATACAATTGTCCTCGCATATCTTAACGCGATATCGTTAAGGAACTCGTGGCGCAGAAAACCCGAGGACGACTGGCGTTCGTTGAAAATTATGACTTGGGAATGTAAAATGTCAAACAAAATGCCAGACGAAGTCGAGCTTAACGAAGAGTTTCTGGAATGGGTGTACATAATTCTATAATGCAAAATTGTGCAATTTCTGGTGTCGGTGATAGGACTCAAGTCATCGGCGTTCCCGGACGAGCACGGTACACGTGTACGCCTCAAAACCTCGTTAGTGGGCGTGTGTTAGAGAAGGGCCAGAAAATACGTTGGGATGTGTGCGACGTTATAACGTATGTATATTGGAGGTGCGTACAATAGAAGAGAAAAAGAAGAAAAGGCGCAATCCCATTTCACTCCTAAGCTGAAGCATCATCTATTTTCTAGTTTGTCACCGTTCGCGTTTTGGGTTTTTAAACTACCCTTCCACGATGCCCCGTACTGAGCATGTAACGCATTAAAAAGAAAACATAGAAATAAAAGTACATAAGCCATCGTAGCTTCATATAAACATTATTTCCGTATGTTTTATTGCCCTGAAACGTCAATGTTGTAGATGAAAATTTAGTTGCAGCGGCTGATCCAATTCAGCATAAAATATAGGGAATTATTTTTTATTTATTTTATTGCTGCAGCATATGCCCCACACTTTCTCCACAGGAATGGTTTATGAAGGTGAAGTACAGGGCTCCTGAATAATTTCAACCACCCGGGGAGCTTCAAACTGCGCTGACATCGAACATTACTTGGGAGTTCCTGCTGTTCTACCTACATCGAAACGCAGCTGCCATGAGGGGGATCGAACTCGTTCCTTCGCTCTCAGAAGTCCACTGAGCCACCTCGGCAGAACCAAAATTAAAGTTATTTATTCGTACGATAGTTACAAAAAACAACGTACGAAAGATGGCCCAGAAAGTCTGTGACTTTATCAGGAACTGTTCCTGTCAGTTGGAAATAAACAGAGCAAGACATCAATAAGTATCTCTATACAATCAGATAATAGGAAAGGTGAAAATACGCAAGATTATCGCATCTTAAAAGATAAACATAATGTTTTGTAATTAGGAGTCGCATCAGACATAAGGCAGAAAACATTGCACAAATGCAAATAACAAGTGCTAGTAATATTCCCCTAGTTAAAACGAAGAACGCGTTGTCGATAAATGGAACATAATGGGACTTAATCCCTGTTGGTGCGGCCTTGCACCGCGTGGGAAGAGAAGTGAAAGAGAGAAAAAGCAAGACTGGGGGTGCGCCTGGTTGCATTTTCTCGAAATCTCTATGGAATACTCAGACGACAAGATAAAACTCTCGCATGGTATTTTCGCACAATCTGAATAGAATCTGCAGTTAAGCCCGTGTGCTGTGCGATGTTAGTGCACGTTAAAGAACCCCAGGTGGTCGTAATTTCTGGAGTCCTCCACTACGGCGTCTCTCATAGCCTGAGTCGCTTTGCAACGTTAAACCCCACAACACAACACAACAACATAGTTGTATATAAGATGTTATCCCTTGGAGCCTCAAAAGTATACCAGCGTGCTCGGCATGTGATCAGCTTGTCCGAGAAGACAAACACTTCACTAACTTTTTTGCAGTGTTTTGTTTTTCTCTGACGTAAATGCCATTGTTTATTTTGTTTTTTTTTTTGACTTTTTTAACTGTCAGTGGAAGATCCTACAACACGAAAAAGCTTATGCATGAAGACAACCTGTTTAAATGTTCGCTCGATTTCCATCTTCGCTATTTTGCATACAAGGCAGTGGCATCCACCTTTGTCTTTCTTGTCTAACAAAACTAAGCAAAAATAAACGCAATTATGGAATGAAAAATTAGGGCGTCCCAATTTGATCAGCTGCGTCTGATTGGACATCTTTTCTCGTATCCTTTTTCCCCACATGGCAACAACGTTGACTTATCAGTGACAGGCCGAACATAACGCTCGCTGTCATTGTGCACCAGTTCTCTCACCTCTTTTCTTTGTTTATTTTATCGGGACGAAAAAGCTTACCGAAGTGTCATCAACTGTTCCGTTCATTTCGCCCCACCATTTCCTTTTCCCGCTGAATCGGCGCTCTCATCGCATTAGATTGACAGCTTGCCGCTACGAGTAGAGCGCCCCTGATCTGTGCAAAGGCGTAGGCAAGAACAGAACGCTAGAAGCATATGCGCAAACATACGCCGGATCACTGCCGCCACTCGTTATCGCGGGACCGGCCTTTTGTTGCGAGACGCCGAGCGCGGATCGCTGCTGCTGCTGCGTGTCTTCACTCGTTCGAGCGTATTGTTGTCATTGGCCTCGTCAGCTGCATCCATCGCTCGGCTCCCTCTGTCAAGACCCTCTACTTTCTCCTCCTCTACTCCCTCTAGCCCTCTTGCACGCACGTAAAGAAATATGATGCGCCTCGCCTTCTCTCGAAAAAATTCTCGCTCCCAGTGTTTTCTCTGTCCTCCCCCCCCCCCTCTCTCCTTCTCTCTCTCTTCTGACCCGCCATCTAGAAGTAGACGACAACTGGCGACGTCGCGCAATCATTTTCCCTCGCACCGCTGTCGCCGGCTGTCGAGACCGACAGGGTCATGCAAATACAGACGCAACAGAACCCGCCAGGAGCCATTGTTACGAGCTCCCTGGGCTCTTTCTCGTGTAATACCGCGCAGCGTTGACAAGCATGTGGCTGACTGTCACGTAACCTGTCTCAAACCCTGTGCATGAGGTGGGATGTATGCAACGAAGTGGCACTAATCGAAACGCGTCTAATACGATTTCTAGGTTTCCACGATTTGAGTACATTTTTTATCATATCCAGTTTCGAACTATAAGGATTCTGCTGTAGTTAACTGGGCGGCCGCATCGCGCTAATTGTAATCACAATAGGAAGTTTTCACCGACATCACAGGGATGGCCTTTTTGTGGTGCACGACGCGCGGTGAAAGGCTGCAAGCTTATCTTATCTTATCTTTAACTGTTTAGCTTACACTGCTAAAGATGTGATCTGCATCACGCAGACTGCGCGCGACCTTGAATGCTTCCCATACAGATGATACATCCAAATTGCTCTGGTTGATTTTAGACAAAAATACGAAAGCATTAGTTGCTCATCGGCCTCGAAACCCGTTGGTGTTGTCTAGGAAAGGTGGCATCTAAAACATCGTGACATCACAGCCGCATGACCTCGCGCGGTAATTTCGAACTCAGCATAAGGCTCGCATTACACTTGATGTCACAGGTGGAATAAATTTTCTACGGAACACAAATGATTGACCCAATATTGGGGCTATGTTGGCAATATTCGGCTCTACATGCAGTACTACGGCATCATCAAAGCACTCCAATGTTGGACGGCGATTTTTTGCTGCCTGGTTTAGAACATGACGTGCAGTGCGAAGTAAAGGCCGCCGCCTCTCTGTTAAATGATTGAACTTTTTTATTTTATCACTAGGATTTTTTTTTTTTTTTTTGGGGGGGGGGGTCTTCCGTCGCGATTCGAACTCAAGGTCTACGGGTTGAAAGCCACGCATTGTGCCTACTAGAGGAGAAGAAAAACTTTAATGAATAGAGAGGAGTTGCTTGAGCTGATGGAAGGGTCATCATTCCAGGGTTTCATGTAATTGAACTGTCCGTCGGATCTTTTCTACGTTTGAGTCCGCGCCGTTCTTTTATCGATAGTGACTGGAAGTCGAAATGGAGTGTTGGGAATACATTTACTATTGAAGGTACAGCACCGGTTAGGTACGAAACAGCCCTCAACAAGGAACAGAATTCCGTGCGGTTATACAGATGATGGCGATGCATGGCGTCGGGAAAGGGAATGTTTCTGCGAACTTTATACGATTGAAGCACAGTAATTGCACTGTCTTCACGAAGGGCTCACACTAAGCATCTGGCATCAGTCAGGTCATTTAGCTGCTTAATAAATAAAAAAAAGAGGCGCAAGATGACAATGACAGGTTACACGCTGCCAGTGTTAGTCTTTGCCTTCATGTCTTTTGTATCAGGATTATTACCAAACTACGGTTGACCTCGTTATAATAAAGCAGTACATACATCAGTTTGAAAAATTATTCCCAGCGTAAAAAAATTGATAAACGGACCTCCCTCGAGTCATTAGCAGCAGTACATCGATCAACAACAAAAAAAAAAAAAAAAGAACACCGCAGAAAAACCAAGCACCAAAGTGTGAAAGATAAGATGAATAAGCCGTATTCCTCTTCTTGCTCCCCTTTCCTTTAACTCATTAAAGACTTGCTAACTTTTCTCACTCGATACACCTAGTTATGGCGCCTCGAGCGACTCCCTCAACACTCTTTATCCTCGGTTACAGTGCCTCCAGTCACCTCCTCGGAGCGACTGCACCGTTTTACAAGCGCGGGGCGTGTACGCAGTGACAGAAGGCGGTCACAGGTCCGTTTCGCAGGCCTCGTCGGTCTCCGCTGTCGGCGAGCTGTCGTGTACCCGTCTCAGAAATCCACGGCGACGAAACCGGCTGCCGCGTCGCTTAGTGCGAGAAAGAGAGAACCTCGCTGCGCCCTCCTTGCCAGTAGATGGATGAATGGCTGTGAGTGCGGCGCATTACAGCGGCAGCAACAGTAACAGCAGCTGTTTGAGGACGTGCTTGAACGGCGACAAATGTATGGAAATGTGTGACACTCCATACCTCCTCCCCACCGCAGCGGAGGTACGGCGATGTGTTTATTTCTAGCTTAAGCAGATCGGTGTTTACGTTTGAGCCACTTTTATTATACCGTCAGTAAACGTAAGCAAGCTGGTCGGAGTCGACTCAGCTTCGAGTAGCGCCGTACGCAACAAGCAAATCATTAACTTTTTTTATATTTGCGCAGTGTTAGCTAGTAAACCAGTTTGACGATGCTTTTTTGGTCTTCAGCGTTGGTGTGCTGTAGGAGCAAGCAACCTGCAGTGAATTTTCTTCCCAAAATCAGCTCTTTCGTGGCTCAAGCTAACGAATAATCATGAAAACGCTTCGATTTTGCACCACGCACAAATAACCTGGAAAGTAACTCGAACAAGTGGTCGGACGAAATCTCAGAGCTATCGAATTTTCTTAATTTGCTGCAGTTTTGTTGAACAAAATAAAAGGCTATTATATTTAGGTTTGGTTTTCCCACCGATCAAAGGTGCTCACATTTTTCCCTCCGTTCAGATTCAAGCTGCTTGTTCTGTACTATAGTAATCACCAATAAATGAGTTAAACGCGGACTTCGTGGTTTCTGGCGATGAGGGACGCGGACTAGGAAAGCTGCCTACGGCCTGGCCTCGTAACAACTATTTATCAGCGGACGCTCCGTTAGCACCAGCCTTGCTGTCTCATCCCGGCTCCAACCCAACAAGTCTCCGGCCTGCACTGCGGCGTCAGCCGCACAGTCTGTGGGATGCTTTTGAGGGCAGAGACGCCCGGACTGGTTGGAAACCAAAAATATCCTAGCGGTGACGAATCGGCAGCGCTTTCAGCGAGCGAAGCTATCCATTTGACAGCTGCCATCGGAGAGCCGCAGTCGTCAGTGACGAGTAGGCACTGCTACGTGCTGACATTAGGTCTTTTTATTCTGTAATCATAGTTTTAGTAGCACTGGTTATGCAGCCATGTGTCTAGGTAGGTTCGCTAAAACAAATATGCACAGTGGCGTGTTTGCTAACCTGGAGGCCAGTGAAAACAGCTTATAGCTAATGGTGCTTCCTTAGGCGTTCTCCACAGCGTGGCCACAAAATGCGGGAAAAGAGCGCTTAAAACCTGACAGCAGCTACCTCCGATGCCTGGTACTGGGTTAATAGTTCTTTTAATTGCTTTTTGACCTTTAGATGCCCTTTCTTGCTATCATTGCGAAGCGCAATTCACAATGCATTGGGTTGTTCCCTCAATAATAGGGAACGTAAGCTGCGTAGTAACCGTCTTGCGACTGGTATAGTTTTACCCTAGTGATGACTGTTCGTGTTGATAGCAATTACGCTGAGTAAGAGAGGAGCCACAGGTCACCATCCCGTCTAAGAATTGTAGCGATATGGTTATTACAGACGGTTCGTTTCTTTTTGCCTGATGACATAATGATTTTCCCGGAATACATGTAGAATACTCCCAACACGGCTCTCGATGCACTGCAGTCAGGGCTCTTATACCGCGATACTATGAACGTAACTGCGTCTTCGAATAGTCTGTAGAGTTTGCAAGGAATTTCAAAAGACTGCACTCAAACACACAGGTTTCAGGAAGCAAATGCCGAGAATACGCTCGCGCATAGCGCGACATCCAGCTTTTATATCTTCCCAGTGGCACAGCATTCAACCAAATAGTACGCCGTATCTCATCTAGCGAGATTCTACGATACCACCCCAACAATGCCGGCCCTGCTCTGACCAAGCAGGGTAATTCTTGTACAACGCGCGGTGACTTCTGTATACCTTCGTTCGTATACCCTCTCCTACCATCTTGCTTGCTAGCACAGCGCTGAATTGTTGTCAGACGGACGGAGAACCTACGACAGTACTTCCGCCTGCCTTGGCTTTGAGTGACGCGCACACGCAGGCACGAAGTATCGCGCTTTGCTGTGGCCCAAGTGTACACTGCGCAAAAAAGAAGAAAAAAAGAAAACGAAATGCTCGCCAGTTCGTGCCGAGGCATGAACTTCGACTGAGGAGCACGTAGGGGCCTGGACACTTGGGCGTCATTTGCTTTTTGAGATTTGTAAATCGAGTCGCCTCAAGAACGAACTTACGGGGTCACGCTAAGCGCGTAGCTGAACCATACCGAAACGTAACTGGCAGCCTGTGGTGTCATCAAGCTCGAGACTTTGGCTTCTAAGATTCAGGTTGCTTTTATTCTTGTTTGCTTTGTGTTTGCTTTGTGTGGTATACATGCACTGGCACTTTCGAAATAAATTTTGGTTTGATATTCAGACGCGTGGCCTTAATTTGTGTCAGCCTCAGTGATCAATTTTCATTTTCATTTATTTTACCCTCAAGGCCCGAGGGCATTTAAGAGAGGAGTGGTAGAATACAATATATATATATATATATATATATATATATATATATATATATATATATATATATATATATATATATATATATATATATATATATATATATATATATATATATATATATATATACAGTGCAGTAGTTATGCAGTTATGTACAGGGTGTTACAATTCTAATCATACAATTGCATTTGGCGTTATCAACCTCGCGCTTTACTGACGACTATTTCAGAGATTGGCCTATGGCGGCCATACTTGATATTAGTTCTTGGTCTTTTCTTTTTCTTTTTATTACAGGAGGTTAGTCTTCGGAAAGAGTAGTTGGTTTTTTTGTGATTGGCCGCTGAGTTTCTATCGACGCTAGCCAATTTCAGTATCTCCTCAGTGTCCGTTTATGTATACAGTGCAGCTGTGCTAAGGAAAGCAGGAAAGGAGATTATTAGTGGCACACGCTAGCTTCAGAGGCTTGGAACTCTGGGAGGAAATCAAAACACACAGCAACGGCTATCTTTGACAAAGCTGGGCTGTTAAAAAAGAAAAGGGAGGCGCTTGCCGTCTCTCGCAACGCCATTTAAGAAAGGCAGTGGTTCCTAGCGGAAATAATTTGGTCCGAGCAGGCGAAGGCCTTGAAGGCTCTCGCCCTAGTAATATTGAGCTATTTCTGTACATAAATTTTGGCGTTCGTTTCACTTTTAATGGCAGTTATTTTATCTCATTACATCAGTGTTTAAGCTGGGATAAAAATGCTCCTTCAAATCGAATTTCACACCAGGAGCTCCGGCCAGCAGAGCGGGCGAAACCGCGCTGTAAGCAAAGCTGAACGCTAAACACTTCATTTCGAAAAAGAAAAAGAAATGATTTCTCTTTCTATTTATAACCAAAATTATGATACTTCATTCGAACTGAGAGGCTCTCAACACGCGCTCGCCACACGATAAGAGGGAATTATTTGTTTGTTTGATTGATCGATTGGATCGACTGGATTGTATTGATTGATTGATTAATTGAATAATCGATTGATTGATTATTAACTGAAACTTTATTAACTGAAAACTGAAGCTTACGGGTAGGGAGTTAGGAAAGACCCCGTATAAATTGAGCAGCCCCTAACGGGCCTGTGGAGGCTTCCCTGAGAAGCTCTTTGTCAGCCATGTGACCCGGTGACACTACATTGAAGGGAGTCTACCTGATGGCACTACATGCGAAGGAAGATCGAGGGAGCTGCGAGTTGCTCATGCGGCACAGGTATTATAGCCTTCCGGACTGACGTGGTATTACGTGCCCACATCCGTATCCTTTTATCGCATCAGCCTGCATATCTGCGTATCGGTAGTTGGACGTCCACTTTGCATATCTGATTGCAACGTTGCTTCCGCAGTCAGCGTTTGACGCACTCGTGCGCTGCCGAACGCACGGGAACAATAAGTGCAGTGCAGAGAACCAGAACGAGCTCTATTGCGACACGGGCGGTAGGCCTCTCCGAATCACGTCCCTGCGTTTGCTGCAAGAGTCTCGCTGAGTAAAGGCCCGCCTAGCTCTTCCCAGCGCCGCTGCAATTTGTTTTTTAAAGAGGCGACTCTTGTAGCGTACGCTGGTGTTCCCAGCTCGAGAGACGACAAGAGGGATGCAGAAACGTGGTGGTGATGTCCGCGTGCGTGGAGCATCCCACGTACCGGTTTCCACACTGCCTGCTTCTTATAACGTATTCATGCTAGCCTAACCATTCTGGCGAATGTTGTGCTGCTATGCGTGTTTCCCCCAATGTAACTCATAGTCGAGAGCTGCGTCTGTTCCGCCTGCGCCCCCTACTCTATAGACGTTTGTGTTGCGTTCTGTTTGGCTTAATATATGTCATTAACTGGTGTGAAATTCTCACGTTGTAAATAAGGGGTGTGTCGCTATTAGGTGCGGAGCTGCTAGAGCCACAAATTTGTACGCACGACTGTCGACATTTTTTTTCTTCGTCTTAGCAGTCGCGTGCTTATAACGATACCCGTGAACCCTAGATTTGGTTTTCAGGAGCACAGCAGGCGGCCTCGAATGCATCATATTTCATGCTGCCCCAATGAAGCTTTCGTATGCTTCATAAAAGTTTTTTTTTATTTTCTTGCGCTAGGCAGAACTGTACCGTACCTGGCGTTTAGGAGATCGTGCGTCGTGATAACGAAGGGTTTTAAATTCGCTAAAATGCTATGAATGAGAGCCAAAGCATTACTCATACGAATCCTGTCGAAACACTGAAGGGTAGTTGTGTGTTCGAGCGTTGTTTTACCCTTGGGGGCATGCAGCAAAGTAATTTATGCGCCGGACCTTTAAGTTTATGAGCGTGTCCTCCCCAAATTCGGGGTTGTTGCTGTACGCGGTGCCTACGGTGATTAAATCCGACGTATACGCGCGCAATGCGTGCGGTGCAACAGAAAGCGCGCTGATTTGCAGTGCACGGGTTAAATTACGGGTCCGCTGAGCACCTGTTTTTCGCTCACGTATGTCCCAGAAATTTGTATGGAACTGACTCGCGTAGTTCGCTTTACCGGTACTAGGACTCCTTCGTGTACACTTGTCGGCATCCTCTTCCGCTTTTATTTCTTCTTCGAGGTGACTTAATTTCAGGGTTCTATAGACTGGTCTTTTTTCAAAACGCCCTGCCAGGTTTAATTACGGCGCGTCATTAAGCATCGCTTCGTTCATCGCAATGCCGCCGTCGTCCACCTCCTCGGCGACATGGGACCATGACCGGTGTTGCAAGCATACAAGTTTACTTGCTGGTAAACACCCTCGGGCTGTCTAGAAGACGTCCTGCATTGCCTTTCAAGTTCAGGGCGCTTTCTTGGCAGTGCTATTGAATATATTTTGTCGTCAATTATTGTTTTGTTTTGTTTGCTTCTTCATTTAGCTTTGTGAATACGTGCAACCAAACGCTATAATTGTCTATAATGCTCTCTTTTCGCCAGCCGCTAGCACTTGCTCTGCGCCGGCGGCGTTCGACCTCATGCATATTTAGCAGGCCGATGCGAAATGTTCCCAAATGCCGGCGGCCAATTATACCGCCTAATTCGGTTCGTATTTCATCGCTAAATTTTGTGTTCGGAATTCTAGATCGAAACTTGGTCCGATAGATCAGCTGATATAGTGCTCTGCCTTGAAAGCGCGAAGTCGTGGTTTCCATATCCGGCGGTAGGCACGTATATACAAACCATACCTGTTTGGGTATGCATTGAAACAATCGATGGGATCTCAGGTAACCACGAATCATTATAATATTAACTACCATGATGGCAATTTATCATTGTCGCAAAAGGTTTTTGGGGATCATCGTTAAGATTTCACAGTTGACGATGTTGTTCCCCCCAAAATTAGTGAATGCTTTTTTGTTTGTTTTATTTTGTAAGGTGGTTTGAATTCTATGTTTTCTGGGTTTCAACTTCGGAAATTGACACATGATATAATGACGGACGGAGTAATGGAAGGAAGTGCTGCAGATTTCTGCTGCATGAAGTTCTTTATCGCGCACTGGCTTTGCGCAGTGTAACGATATGCCTTGCACTGCGCCTCCACTGAAACGCGGCTACCTCAGCCGGTATTGAAGCCAGGTTTGTCTCCTCAGTAAGCGAGCGACATAAAAACTGAGCTCTGCGTCGGACTTTTTAACTAAATAATAGCTGTATAACAATAATCAGTACGATGCACGACGTGTGCGTCTGCCCTGAATGTCCCTAGACCTAGACTGAAATGCCCGCCATCATCTATGAGCAACGGAAGATGTTACAACATAGACGATCGTGTTGTTCACTAAAGAAAAGTGCATTATTATACTCTGCACCTGAGACACAGCAGCCGTACGTGCACGCTTTCCGCACGGTTTGTACTGTGCGCAACAGACCAGGTTATACGCGATGATTTCAGTCTTAGCACGAGGGCATTAAAGGCTCCGTTTTGCTGAAAATTCTGCGTTTTAGGCGTGTGAGCGGAAAGCTCATTGGCATGGCTCTGGAAGTTGAAGTCGGCAGGTGTCATGGCTGAGAACCAAATCGTCGGAGGGTTGAGTGACGTCACGCGACCACGTGATATGACCGAGTGAACAGGAGTTAGTGTCTTTAGCAGCTCCTTTGAGACGCCAAGGGGAGATGGAGTCCAATCCTCCTCTGTAGCTTTGAAGCGTACTGTGGAAGCGTACGACGATATATCAGAGTGCGTCAGATAACAGAGGCAAATATCAACGTATTAGCGATGAATCGAATGGCAAAGTACATGTACGCGAGCGGATATTCACACGAGCCGCAAACGGGAGTCATAGCGCTGTCGCCTCATACCCTAAGGCAACGCTTAAGGATCCCCCCGCCCCTGCCCTCCTTATTTTTTTCATCTAACGCTAGGGGAATGTTATGCAATGTTAGAAGCATAAATATTCAGCACGAAATTACCAATTGAAGGCACTGAATGCTTGATATATCTCGTTGTAGGAAAACATTACTTTGAAAAAACAATACAAGGGCCTCAGTTACGGTTTCTGAGGGGAAGGACTGTTGCTTCGTCACATCCATTATTTGGTTGTAAGTCGTTTCGTTGTGGCAGGCTTGACTGCACTAATTACAGGCGATAAGGTGGCCTCGCGTGGCCCAGGGCAGCGTTAATTAGAGGCATAAGAGAGAGGCTCCATCTTGCAGTGTACGGTATTTGGCTAATGGAAACGATAGCGACGGTGGTGATGATGGCAGTGGGGGTGGTGATACAATTACAGGAGGCATGATAATCTAAAGAAAGGCTTATTACATTCCCCTCTTGTGCCTGCATGCCCTGTCGTGCGCTATACACAAGCCTTCTGCTATGTATCTCTGAATACGCTTAATGTTTCAAAGATCTAATCTACACTATGCATAATCAATGATTGACTCATAAACAAATCCAGAAGCAGGCAAGGAGTGTACTTGACTGGCCTGAGACACTTCGGTGGCCGAGCGCTTAGCCAATCAGTTTCGTACTGTAAAATGAAGTTATTAACTGTTTTGCGTGTAAATAGCATAAAACTTTAAGAAATCTTTCCTGTGCTAGATTGGTTAGTTTTGCTAACAGGGCTATCAGCATGGCATTGTTTATTTGATAAGGCCTACTGTAGAACTCCTCGTCGTTCTTTTCGCTTTCTTTCTTTCTTACTAGGCCGACCATTTGTAAACTATTATGCATATTTTCAAAAAGAATGAGATTCAGATAAATAGCAGCGCTGGGAAGATACAAGCAAATGAGTTTGCTGCCGGTATCGACATGCCATCGGCGTATATTTTATATTTCTCCCTTAGATTTAGCAGCGCCAATGGGGGCTGTAACGGTTATTTTTCATTGTCTGCTGAAGAAACCTAATCACGCTAAATTGCACTGGGAGCTTAAAGGCAGGAGCAAAAGACGATGGAATAGGGTAGAGGTTTTGAAGTTATTGGTCCCTCGGGTGCTTTTTCGTTAGACACAATGGAATGCATCGTGGCACATTATATACCTTTAAGAAGAAACTCCTATGGAACAGCAAGCGGACTTGCTTGATATGCTCCCTCCTCGGAATGAAATACACAATATAAATATGCACTTGCCCAGTTTCGTGAGACATTTGCGTTTACATGATCAGCTGCATCAGTTAACAAGCATTTTATTCAGTAATCACCTTGTCATGGCCTCGTTTTGCTTTCAAGCAAAAGTTGCAGTAATTTGACAGGTTTGTATGAAAGATTTATTTCATTATATTTGGAGTAAGCCACGTTGCTTCTTCGACTTCGAATTCACTTATTCGGTCGGCCTTGCCTGACGAAACGTTGGGTGCGCCTAATCGGTCAGCAATCCTAGGTAAAAGGTTACCTTCGGGGACCTCTATTCTTCCTGTAATCCCTCATAAAACGCTTCCTGCGGGGACGATCATCTGGCGGCAATCCCAAGTAAAACTTTATCTATGGGAACGCTTATTCACAGACTGCACTCCCTGGTGAAGTTTCTGTGGCGACGAATATTTGGCGTGTGGTACTAATAAAACATTCCCTATGAGGACACTTATTAGGCCTTCACGCCCCGGTGAAAAGTTCCGTATCACTGTTCCAATAGATTCTCATATTTTCCTTGCAGCTCGCGCGATAACCATTTAGCACAAAATAAAAGCAATGCCCAAAACATTCAAAAACACGCGAGTGGTGTGTACGCTATAAGGGTAAATTTTCTTTTTTCACTTGGCGTAACGTCACCGCGATGGCAGCCTTAGATGAAATCAGCAAGCGGTGAATCGCAGAAACACAATGCAGGAAGTCCCCGCTTCGGTGACAGCCCCCGCTTTTCGAAGCACATAGCGGCTCATCATTGGCTGCTATGTGCAGCCAATAGTAAGTTCCATTCGCCAAGGAGCCAATGGCACGGTCCCTTCCCAAGGATGCTTCAAAGCCGTGGTTACAGTACTCATCAGCAGTCGGTAATGCCAAATAATGAAGTGGAACTAAAAAATGGAAATATCCATCGAATGCTTACGAAATAGGGCCCTGGATATTCATTTATCTTCACATCATATGGCCTCCGCATTTCCCTAATCTCCTATGCTCGGCTCATGTGTATGAGTCTTTCCAGTAAGGCTACTAAACCAAAATGGTGCATATATGTGCTATTCACATGAGAGTAATTTGTTGAAGTCATCTACTATGCTCATGCTTCGGTTGTAATGATGAGTAAATGGATGAAAGCAGGCCAACCGCGAACGTCATTTTACGCAGAAGCCGCTTTGGGGATCCGACCACTCCACTTCCTGACCATTTCCACGTTCTTTTAGTGTTGGTCAGTGTCTGCGAGACAGAATACAAGTAAAGCGACTTGCCCAATGAGTGCCCACGCACGAATCTATATCATCTCCCGAGTCTCCTAGTTACTGAAATTATCAGAATGAAACATTAAGAGCATCCATTCCCGCTAACAGATCCCAATTGCGGTTCATCGCGAACATCGAAGATGCGGTACAGGCTTAGGCGGATTTACCTTAGCGATGAAAGAAGGTCTCTCTCCTCCTGCCCCCTATCATCGGGCTTTTCCAAGTCTTGGGGAGGTGGGGGGGGGGGGGGGAGGGGAGGGGGGGGGGGGAGATGAGGAATATTGAAAAAGAAATCCATTATCCTTCTTTCAAGCCTCTCGTGCAGAAAATTCGTTGCCCGATGAAATGACAGTGATGGTGGCCTCGTCTGGAAGTTTCTCTCCAGCATTGAGCGCTAAAGATTCTAAGCCAACATAACCTTACTCAGCGCAACCTAAATGAGTTGAAATGAAGGTACTTTGCGATTATGTTTCTTCTCGGTTCTGTATTTCTCTGTATAACGTACGTTGTTTTCTTTGTTTCTTCTCCCTATAAGTTCGGACTCCATGCAACGACTTCTCACAAAGCTCAGTTGGATTTTCACAATGCTTCTTCGTATACGCAGTCATCCCTACGTCGACATCAAGCGTGTTTTCCCCGCAAACGTACACTGTCCAAGGCCTTAAGATTGTTCCGGGATACTTGCATTAAGACACCACGAACTGTTCCACTGTAGGAACAGCCCCGGTAGCGTATCAGGTAGATCAGTCAATAAACCAATCAATCACTGAATGGATTATTCAATAAATCACTCATTTAAGTGTACCTCATTATTCGTGGCATAATTTGCGTCCTATAAGGAGCTGGCCCGTCGCCCTTACAAGCAACTGTAAACATTTTCCCGCTACTGTGTTTCAAAGAGAGAGCACATAGCAGAAACGTCTGCTGTTCGTGGTGCACAGTTGTGTTGTGAAAAGATCTGGAATGCTGGGAGTCCCTTTACCTCGTGATGACGTTCACCCGCCGAGAGAAGATATCTTTTGAACGCAGTCACGCTGCACTTCTGTGCTCACTGAGCCGCTCACCGGACACCTTCGTCCGCTCGTCGTGGTTTACGGCATTGGACAGCCAGGTCTCACCTTCACAAGGACGCTTACAGCGGGGCTGTTCCAGCAGGCACTGATCTAAATGAGTCCTCTCGTGTTATAGCAGTTTTTGTTTTTCCCGAACAAGAAATGCATCCTAAAATACGCTGCTGGCGGACCATCTTGCGTGGCCGTTCTTTTACAAAATAAAATGGGCCTGTTCGCGCTGCACGGGGCCATTTCTTTACCTGAACTATACACGTAAAACATTAATATATTCAGCAGAATTTAGCTTGATAATGAAAGGCTTTGTGAATGAGAACTAGTCCAGTTAAAATCTCTTCAATCAAGAGTCGTAGAATTTTGGGATCGGCTCAGTCCCTCACGCTGGCCATATCAAGAGCCGAACCCATGAAGAAAACTATGAAGCGGCTTTGAAACTTGGGCGCGGCTTCCTGAAATGTTTGGGCAAAGAGGTACTTTCTCATACCGCGTTTATAACTTTATTACTGCTTAACCACTATGCGCGCGTTTTTTATGAGTTTAATAGTATGAGCAAAGTGAGTCCCCAGCCGCATTTCTGGCGCAGTGTGGTTCCGTCATGTTTCTGCTATTTAGAGAATTCAACCTAAAGTGTTGTAGAGTATTGTTGTAGAGTATTTTGTAATAAATAAATAAAGGAAAATAAGGGAATACTAACGCACTACCTGGTGCACCTTGAAGAATTGAAAGTGATATGCAAGTAATGATCGTTCGCAATCTGGAGCCTGCGTTGTGTCTAATACCCGTATGCATCTTCCGTCGGGAATCAACGCACCACGCGAATATGCGCAAAGTGAGACCATCCTGCAACCTATCTCTGTGGTGATGATGTTTATTCATCAGGAAACCAAAATAACAAGTGATGCCGTCTCTCGAAAGGTATTCCGACAGGGCTGGCTTCTGTCGGCGTGACGTTAATGTGTCGCAGCAATATGCGTGCGGGGGTGATCTTTCACCATACCGGGCGGAATAGGGCCAGAAAGTGCAATAACGGCGAGATGTGGACGAATTTGTTCGTCACAGAGAAATATTTATCCAGCGATTCCGGGTAATATTCGAAGCGATATCCACCCGCAAAAAAAGTAGGCAACTGGGCTTGCACACCGTCATTTGGGCTTCTTGACGAAGACCTGGATACGTTTCCGAATAGAGACATGCCAGGGGAACACGTGCTGTATTTTACTTTATTCATTGTATTGTTTCTCGGCCACCGTATTATTTATTGCAGGACACTCATTACGGTAATTTAATTATTGTTTACAATATCTCCCTCTCCACGCACACACAATCGATGGATGATCAAAAGATAGTCCCCTCTTGAGAAGGGTCATGGCTGTCGCTTCCTTATTAACAGGCGCGACGTCATCTATGATTAACCAACCTGCCTAGACCAGAATAAGGTAGAAAAGCATGACAAAGTGAGAGCGCCAATGCCTTGTAATAACATATTCTGCGTGTAACAAGGTAGCAGAAAACGCTCAAAAAAGGCATGATGTACAAGCAAGTTTTATCGTCGCAGAATTTCAAGAGAGTTATGGCAGTCGGAGGCAGTTGCGTTAAAAAACAAAATGAGAGACACTTCCCCACTGGCATTACCAGAATGACACAAAATAGTTATTGGCTCTCGTCTGTGGCTCCCTACGTGAATCATCGTTCGTGTACATACGTTTTACTACTCGCTTACTCATTAATTCTTGAATTTGTTCCTCTGTATGATCTCACACATACAGAATGTAGTCGTACGCTGTCGTTATGTGAAAGACTTCCCGAGATAGCTCCGCTTTAATCATGCCTTATGAACGTGTAAATCAGTGCGCCGCCTTGGAGTAGTAAGTCTGGGTTTAATTACCATCTCACTCTCCCATCTCAAAAGATCCGCCCAAGTTGGCAGCCCCTGCCAAATTTTTTGTCACGTGGTCTCATGACGTCACACAACCAGCCGACTAATCAGTGCCCTGCTATGACACCTGACGTCTAGCGCAGGTACGTTAAAGATTTTGAAAACGCTGATAAAGTCGATGCTGGATTCCCTAAAGAATGGGCCTTTAATGGCCAGTCAACGTACGACGTAAAGTCAAGCTGCCAGTCAAGCTGCCAACGGGCAGCTTTTTCTTGCAGCTCTCCTCCATCTGGAAATTTCTAGGTTGCAGAATAAACTTTTTTTTTATTTGGTTTGATTTAACGCTATCGCGTTAATGGAGAGCCGCGATTCGCTACCGTGATCGGCCACCGCGCATTCCACTGCGCATGCCTTGATTCCTTTCAGGACGAAAAATGGCGCCACATGCTGGAAGTAGACACACATACCTTCCGCGGTAGGTTAAATCTCTCTAATAATAGGAACATCGAAACATGAATTGTTACCTCAACGTCACCAATCAGTATCGAGATAAAACCCAAACGAGAGCCTGACATCCATGAATCGACGGCTACATGTGTTTGTGTAGCGGGCTACAGGTAGTGCCTGCACTCAGATGTCACACACTGTAACCTCCCATCGTAGGAGAGCTGCGAGAAACTTAACCACGAAATGGTGTACTGACGCACTATAGTTAGTTGGTCTTGAAGAGCCTTCCCTTCCTTAGTGCAGAGTAGCAGGCCAGGTATTCAACATTTCGGTCCACCTCTCTGTTTTTCTAATATATTTAAACACACAAATCTATCGAAACGCCCTGTTATCGTCGAGGAAATGTTCATCATACTGGGAAGGCAAAATGCCGTTATTTTTTCATATGTCACTGTATAGGGCGACTGTTAAATTGTTGTTACAGAAGCATAACTTTCGTCTCTGCTTTGTCTTTTTTTTTTTGTGTGTGTAGCAGTTTAGTGTCTCAAAAGCTTCTTGTACATGCTGTTGCCCCTAGTCGTTCCTCGGGGCTTCCGTGATTGCCTATAAAGCTCAAGCGTTAACCCTTTGGAGATGACTGTTATGTATCGCGAAATTGAAACGGATGGTGATACGCCCTCACTCAAGGTGATAGTAAAGCTATGGCGTTAAAGGCAGCAATCTGCAGACCGAAAAATCGCAGGGATGCCTCCGGCAGCAGGTAAATTGAAGGCGGTATGGCCGCACCCTTATTGGTTGTCGGGTCTTGTGACGTCACGATACCACGTGATGTGATATACGCTGTCACCTCTGGCTTCTTATTTCAGCTTGGAGGGTGAGATGGATATCCAACCTTCCAGGACTGTTAATCGGTCGAGGAGAAGGGCACATGTGCGCTACTCGTAGGCCAAGCAGACATGTCATTTATAGGCTTGGCTAAATCAAGTCTTTAGAGATACCTATATCAAGTTACCTTTCACCTAACTGGCTAGCTTACGACCGCGTGCTAATGAATATGTGCGAGACAACAAAGACACAAATTGCTACATTAGTAACTCATCAAGCGAGTAGCAAAGTGCGCGTACCCGATTCGTGGATCCGCAGACGCACCCAGAGACAGGAGCCATATATAATGCCATGTCAAACCCTCAAAGGCCGAGCTTAAGTGCCCACTCGATCTCGGCGAAACCCATAAAGCTGTTTCTTTCGAGCAAAATGAGAACACGCCGCATTGGTACGAGCCACTTGTCAATAAGCACTGATCGACCAACTCGATTCCGTGAAAAACCACGCGGTTAGATTGATTCTAATCATCAGCCTAATTCTAGCAACACTACTATATCGCCGCATAGGGCTGGGTCTCTGTTTGTTCCACGATATATATTATCAAATTCTCATCCTTTATTTATTTATTTATTTATTTATTTATTTATTTATTTATTTATTTATTTATTTATTTATTTATTTATTTATTTATTTATTTATAAGTACCAACAGCGCCCATGAGGCATTATTGTAGAGGAGATACAACTACATACAATAACACATGCAAAGAAGATATAGGGAAACTTGTTAGCAAGGTAACACAACACACTGATAGAACACTAAATCAATTCACAAGTAGTATAAGTGATAACATAAAATACATTACCACAGCGCTGGCAAACGCACGAGATCTGGAAGAAATATATCACAACAGCATTTCAACAGCACTTTCGGAGTCAGGTGCACAAACTACATCATTCGGAAGCTTAATCTAGTCCAGAATTGTGTTAGGGAAAAACGAATACTTAAATATATTAACGGAGTATTTACGCCGCAAGGCTACGGTCCAACTCGCATCAATCTTTGTCGCGAAGATCGCATCAATTGATCCCAAAAGAAAGGTTTTTACGATTCCTTCATCCGCGAGGCTAAGCTGCGAGGAGTAACTCCATGGTTCTGTATAAAACCGGGGACATCTTCCAGCAGCAGAGTGCATTTTCCAAAACCCACTGAAGCAAAGTCATCCCTCGAACCAATCTTTCCGGCAAAAGTGCCGTAGACCTTATAAAATCAGTGATCATCGAGAATGAAATGCGCGCGCTGTGTGCGCTTGCGGAAGTGGTACATCATCTCTGATGCCCCGATTGTTCCGACCACTTCCCGTGTCATCATAGACTTCTGGATGAGCTTATGGCCACATGCTTCGTAGTCGGGGCACAGCTTTGGCCAGCGAACCTCTCCGTGCAGCGCTGTGCACTTACCGCGCACGGCACTGCCCACTGTGGCTTCTGCAGCAGAGCTCGGCTCATTGTTCCGCGCGCTCGATTCACGTCGACCCGGCTGGCTCGGCGACAGGTGAGCGGCGGCGGCCAGCTGTGTGTTCTTCTCCTTTTGTTCACTTCGCCTCTTCACTCGTTCTCAGCGCCTGGCCTGCCTGAGTGCGTGCGGCGCGAGCAGCCGAGGCTGCGCCGCTGAGCTGCCACCTTTTTCTCTTCGCGTGGAATCAGAAAGAAACAGAGAGTGCGGACGGTGGCTCAGCTGTTTTCTTTCCCCGCCCCGCGGTCAACACGCGCTGCCTCGGCATCGGTAGAGCCAGACGCTCGAGCGAGCCTGGCTCAAAAAAGTGATCAAACAGCGAAGCTGCTGCACGCCTTCTGAGTCGCGTGTGCTCAAACAGAGGGCCAGAAGGGCGAGAGTGTCGCTCTTTCCACTATTGCCTCTGTTCAGCGACGAGACGCAATAATTGTTTTCTTTTTCCTTGTTCCCGTTATTCCACTTTGATGTGGCTGCGATTGAACGCAAATCGTTTCTCGTAAGGGACAACAAAACACACATATAACGAAGTGCACACATGTCATTATCGCTTGCGCCGTGAACCGTGTTTCTACTCATTAATATTTAATCAACGTCGTCGGGGAAAGCAAGGAAGCTGTGATGAATGCCCGCGAAGCCTGGCCGACGCGACGCGGTGGCAACATTCTCCACTCACAGAATGAAAGCAGAGTGGGGAGGCGATACCAGTTATTTGATGCACCCTCGGAAGACGGCAGCAGACTTGTGGGAATAATTAGGAAAGCAAATTTTTCCCGGTGTTTGCGTTATGCAGGCAAAGGATCGCCTCATAACTAACCTCACTACGGCTGATTCTTCAACGGCAGTGTGTTTAGCAAGTTCGATCCAATAGCGGTCGAGCCCTTCTTGCCTAACCCGCCAAAACAAGCAGCACGGAAAGCTCATCGAGAAGTGTGCGCGCACTTCCGCACTGATAATCACGTTGGAAAAACTTTCTTCCTACTAAGCGTCTTTCTGTGTATCTGCCGGTGCTGGGCACGACATTCTGCGCACAACTTGTTCGAGACTAAGCCTCCGGGCTCCTCCTTTCCCTCGGTCTCAACTCGCGCGCGCGCGAGTTCTCGAATTTGCCGCGCATGGCTGGCTGGAGCGAGGGATGAAGGGGTGGGTGTGACACATCGGCGCTGGCTCGCTCTCTCTCTCTCTCTGTTCCGCTCTCTTCCCCTTCCCTTTCTCTCTTGCCTCCTCCGCGTGCTCCTCGCGGCCACTGATGCAGCGGGAGGAGTGCGTCCCAGACGCGGTTGAGTCGGCAAGCGGTGCGCCTCTGGGAAGTAGACCACCGGCGCTTCGACGGGACGGGTCGGCGACGCTTCGTCACATCGCCGCAGTGTTGTGCAGTGAAGTTGTCGTTTCGCGACTCCTTTTAGGGCAGCGACCGGCGTCGACGCACCGCGCCATTCCTCTACCTAATAGAAGAAGAAACGAAGAAGCATGCGATGTATATCGACGAGTGGCAAGTGTGTATCTTTTCACCGTGAAAGTTCTACGCCGTGGAAAACGACGAAGTGTTTGTGCGCGCAGTGGTGGTGCGTTCTTGTTTTTGTTTCGTTTTTGAAGGGGGTGATGTAGTCTGGAGCGATTACTTCTGCATCGCAGCACCACACCGGTGAGGGAAGCCGCGACTTCTTTTTGTTGCAGAAGTCGTGTTCGCTGTCGACGATTGCTAAAATGACTCTGCCGGCCTCGAATGTCTCCAGGTTTTAGACCGAGATTCTGACCCACAGTCACCGTTGCTCGCTAGCCTTTGATGTTCTCTTTTCGACCCCTTCTCGAGTCGAAATATAAGGCGAGTCACACCGTCACGACAGCGCTTCTAGACTTCCGACGACGGTAGCAGCTTCAGCCACGAAGCCGCGACCGTCACTTGTGCATCTGCTGCCGCTTCTTCCAGCCGGCCTTTTGTTGTCGCAGCCGTCGGCACAGCTTGACACTTGCAACGTACGTGCTGACGCGGCTTTCGCTTTGTTCTATTTCCTACATATTCTCCCCCTTTTTTTTTTTATTTCTTCAAGTGTCAAGTTCTTGCGTTGTTCCGCGTGCACGGTTCTTGCGGCCTTTTATTACCTGTATTTACTAGGAAAGCCAGCTGTTTTCTTTTTTTTTTTTTTTCATTCCGCTGTTTCTTTTCTCCTACTTCAAAGCCAACGTCGTCGATATGAGGGAGTCTTCTGCATGAAATAGCTCACACAGTGATAACGCCACTCCTTTTGCCTTTCCCTTTTGGTTCTTTCTTCCTCGAGCATCCAAACAGGGGCCTCAAACTGCAGACCCGAGGTTAATCTTACCGCTAATGACTATCGTCTACATTTATAGACGCCTACCTTTGAATCATTCGGCTAGCCGTGTACGTGTGACTATCCGCTTACCTTGAGCGCGTTCTCCTTCGAACAGCGCCTTTCTTGGTTTTGTTTGTTTGTTTGTTTTTTCGATATTTAAATGACTTCTTTGTCACCGCAACGCTGGGTGGCTACGTTTTAAAATCGTCTTATCGTGATTAGAACCTTCCAGTAGGGCGAAGGATGCAACTTTTACTCGCCGTCCACCGGGCGGCCAAGTCTTGAACCGCCTGTGCGAGCTTGACAAATGAGATCATCTGCGGCATTTCGCTAATGTTTGAGAGGAGACAGAATCGCTGTACGTTCTGAAAGGTCAGCTGCTCCAGTGTCGTCGTTGTTTTTTTCCGCAAGGCTTCTCGGAGAGCGACGTCCGCTTTCTTGAAGCCGTGGGTTCGAGCTGATTGTTGTGCGCGCGCTGGTCTACCGTGCCCTTGCGGCCGCTGCTTTTATTCTGTATAGTCCACGATACACGCTCTTCATCTGAGTCAAGAAGCAACGTACGCATCTATCGATAGAATAGCTGCATTAGCGAAGTGTTCACCGCTTTTTCTAGGACAAAAACGGAGGCTTTATTTGTAAAATTTGGTGGCGCGACTCGTGCACGTTTTTGTTTTTGTGAGCAATTTCAAGTAACCAGGTGTATAGATAAATTTCACGTGACCCATCCGCTGGAGGAATCTTACAAACATGTTTCGCATCGCAGTAGCTAAGTGCTGCGTTTTAGGATCAGCCACCACTTAGCAACAAAAAATCTAGAGACCAGTCATATGAACTAACAGGTGACCCGGATTGAATTGATCTCGGTGACTCTTGCCATCTGGCCAGACTCTGAGCTCTATTCCGAAAACAGTTTTTCTCTTACCTCTACAGAACGTCTGTAATTGACAGCTTCAGCATTGCGAGACAAAGCTCTCTCCTCATGGCATAGAAAACAACATTCTTTCTCACTAAGTGCGCATTAGCAAGCTTTTGCAGCTGGGCGTGACGTGCGGTGCAGAATTCTTGATGCAAATCTTATGCGAAAATTCTCGATGCGAAGAACCGTTCTGTGAGCATTAAATTGTTTTTGAATAGCAGCTGTCCGCATTCTGTCACCTTTAAAAACTTGCGTTGTTTTTAGTGGTGTGACCTCTATGTTGAGCATTGGCCGTAATAAGCGGAATTGGTGACCTTTTGGCACCAAGGGCCTTGACTGGCTTGCCAAATCCGCCGTCAAAGGGCTTTCCGTCAACACCACGAGCGTCTGTTTGTGTCCGCGAAAGATAACCATTATCCATAGGTCACCGTTACGTCCTTTTTTGTCGTAGCAGCTTGTCTTTTTTTTTTCTCTGCAACGCAGCGCTCATCGGTGTCGTTGACGTAAGGGATCAACGTTCTGTCGCTGGCGTCGCCCCAACCCGTTAGGCGATCCCCATACTGAGCCTTGGAACGGCTTCAACGCCGCCAGCGCGCTACGTGTCAGCGGTCGCTCAGCGTGGACCTGGCATACATAGCATACCTTGACGCACGCGCCGTTCGCAAGGTCGCTGTCGCGGATTATATAGCGCGCGCAACAAAGCGCGATAAACTGCCCCTTGATTTACGAGAGAAGGAAATTGCGCGCACCTGAGAAGGCAGCCTTTGAACAGAACGTACTGCCATTTTGTCTCACTCTGTTTATACTTTGCCGTCTTAGGTCGTTTTTTTTTTTTTTATCATACCTTTTCTCCTTTTGGTGCTGGCTAATCAGGGTCCGTCTCCTTGTGTGTGGTACTTAGCTTCTGGTTGCATCTTTTCCTTGTCTGCATGCTTATATGGCTGCTAGCTGCTAACTATTGCCTGTAGTGCTCTGAGAGTAGGAAGCATTATTCTTGTTGCCACTTCATTTTTGTTGACAGCAGCCTACACTTCTGTCGTCCACCCCGGCTTCAGGCTATCTCTTCCGGACGCTCGTATAACACTTCCTTCGCCCCGCCCCATCCGGCGTTGTTGCCGCTGGAGGTGCTACCCCGTTCCCCGGTTTGGCCGTACTTCTGTTTTCACATCTGAGAGTCCTCTTCGTCGTTCGAGTGTGTTTCAGCTGGTGAAGCGGCGCGGCCGCTCGCGTCTTTCTCAAGTTTTCTCCACTTCCTCAACTATTGCATTTATTTGTCTTGTTTGCTTGGCTTTGATTGTTTTGGGGTTTTTCCCCAGGGTTTTATTTTACATCGTTTAACTCTTCTCTTTTCAGGGGGGTGAAAGTTTTATTGACTTGGAACATTCTTCTCACAGGAGACACTGCTTTCTGATAAGACTTGTCACAAAGTAGCCACGAGCGGATTCACTTCAACTCTGTGGACAGCACCTTTTGGGGATGCGAGTGCTCAGCTAACGACAAACACGTAGAGCAGCTGCGCCCTTTAACGGCACCTATATTCAAGACTCGGGACGCGCCACAACATTACCGCGCGCCGCTGCGGCGCTCTCTGTTCACAGACAACACCGCGTCCTAAACCAGTGAGGACTTGATGTTCGTTTATAGAGTTGGTGCCCAATACGTGACTTTACCTGCGGCTGCCTGAAGCTGCTGCCTGCAGGTTTCGGCTGCTTTCAAGCACTCGCCGGGAAGGCTTTGTTTCACTGTACGACCATGTCTCGTCGAGACGGCAGCGCTTGATTGATCGCAAGCAGCCACTTGCATCGCGTATGCGCGCCGTGGAGACGGATATACGGCTGCGAGTGGCGAAGATAGAACGCGCCAGGTTGCGCGCATGTCCACAGAACCGGTGACTCCGAGATGCCAAGCGGGCCGCCACCGAGGACGCAGACGTCTACGTATTCCGCTTCATCTAGCGTCGCCCTGACAGCTAACTCGCCGCGCTCGTTACCAATTTGGATTGTGTGCCCGCGTGGATCTTCTCGCTTTGTCGAGACAACGTCTTTGACGACCAGTGTTCCACTGTCTCCGGGCGTGAGATGTTCTGAATTCGTCGAAGGCCTCTGCCCCGCCTTCTCGAGTGTTCGTAGCCCTACGGGTTCATTCTTCGCCTCCGACGTCCAGTGTTTGCGCGGCGCCCTATTCTGGGCTCGTGCTCATCGTTCTAGAGCCTGAAAGAGTGACGGAAGTGCTCGGGAAGCCCTCGGAAAGAGGTGCAAGTGGACGATGCTGCGACCACCTGAAGTGCGCTTCGAGCCCGACCCTTACGAACCTCCGGCGCCTTCACCGTTGCCGCCGGGCGCCGACCAACAGCCGCAACGCGACGGCAAGTCTCCGCCGGGGAGGCGAACCGCCCCGACGCCCCTGTTTCTCAACGTCCCCGGCCAGGCATCGGCTCCTAGGCGTCGGCACTCATGGATATGCGGGTGAGCTGCGCGACCGCCATTTCATATCCTCTTCCCTAAAGCAATCTGCCATCACCTCTGTTATATTGCGGCTCGCCCCCACTTCCTGTTCGGCGCAATTTCTCCCTTCGTTCAATCCGCAAATGTTGTTCAATCGAATTAACATGCACAAACCTTCGTATGGTTTTTTTTTTGTTTGTTTCTTCTCTATACATTTCTTTTTGTGCGCTCGTTCGCCTTATTATTTTACGAAAAAAAAAAAAAGAAGAAAATTACGAATGCTATCGTGTAGATTGCTGCTGATGAAAGCGAATGAGCTTGCGCGTGGTGGTCGTTCCGTATGATATTGCTTGACAGCAGATGTGCAACGAAGTTTAACCAGGTCGGCAACGCAGCGGGAAACAATGAAGGCTAAAGAAGGTATAGTATACTTGCGCCCTTTCTCCTACGCCAACACACACACGCACGAGCGCACACACAAATTAAATAGTCGAACAGCGGCAAGCGCTAACTTACTAAAGTGCACAGTTGACACAGCAACATCACATTACGAGAGACAGGAGCCAGTTTTATTTTTCGTCTTTCAGCTTGCTGAACTTGCGACGGCATCGGACAGAGAACGAGGAGTGTCTGAAAGAAAAAAGGAAACAATATGTAAATAGTGTCGAACAGGAGGTGAGGGCTCATTAAAATTCCATGCCTGCTCTTTCACTACTAAACCACTCTTCCCATCCCTCTCTTTCTTCCATTGGTCACCTTAGTTTCATTTGTTTTCTCCAGTTTTTTTCGCCAGGACTCGGTAATTGAAAGATTTAAGCGCTGTCCAAAGCACACGTCGAAACAGATCGAGAAACGAATTCGGTCTGAACCTTATACGTGCGACGTGGATTTTCCTCTGCCTCCGTGCCACAGTTACACAGCAATCCATTATGCTACGCTTCGCTTACGACAACAAATGAATAAGGACAGGTGACTGTGAATAACGGTTTCGCACTCTTCGTGGAGATCGAGAGAGTCAGACAGACAGCAAAAACAAAAGAGGAACTCCCATTACTCTCTCAGCCACCTGCCTGTCGACCGTGGTTCGTGCAACGCCAGTGCGCGGTTCACGAAAATTAACGCGTACAACATTGCCCCCACTGTCAGAACGATCTGTTCGCATGTGTGTTCCCGGACACCGTAGCCGGAAGTCGAATTGTTGTGAGCTGCATAAGTGTAACCTGGAAAAGCTATGCGCGTTCAGGGAAGCTCCAGAGAGCGGATGAGAAAGCTTGTCGCGTGATTTCTGGTCTCATTGTTTTTCACTGATGCCTTGCTTTGCCCTGCTTGCAAGCTCTGTGAAAGCTAAAGCGGATGCAACGTCGACATTGGCGACAGAACTATGCATAACTGGGAACTGCCTGCGACACCGGAACTTGGCATGCATTTGTAGTAGTGCACGTTGCTTCATTGGAAACTATATAATTGACTGAGCTTTTTTTTTTTCTTTATAGGAGAATCAGTGTGACATATCAGCTAGGTCGTAGTGCGGGGTTCTATATTAATTGCGTGCTTGAGAGACCCGTATCATGCACCGATATCTCAGCGCACGTTTTTGTTTGCGTGGCATAGCAACCGGGACCGAACCCGTGACCTTCTCCAGCTCGGCAGGTGAACGCTGTACCCACTTTGCCTTCCTGGATAGTTTTTTTTTTATGTATATAGTGTTGTCTGCAAGACTAGTTAGTGTCTGACCTAAACACCCAGCCACTGCAAACGCAAACGAAATAATTATTACGCTAAAACCAATGAAATGCACCGGACCTGGTTTACAGTTTGTTACGTTTACTTTTCAACCATTGCAATTAAGAATATGTATCTGAACGCGGCCTATTTGTAAGACTCGGACAGTCATTATTCTAGCATCGAAATTTGGAGGTTGCCCTGCAAAGCTTTTGCGATGCGTTTTTTCCTTAACGATATAGACGGTTTGAAAAAAAAAAAAAAAAAAAAAACAAACGGTTCCCGTACATGTGTAGGTTTACCCAGATGTTCAGTGTCGAGCTTGCTTCATTATAGCTCCGTTTCTGGCAACTGTGCGGTTGCGTCTGTTATTGTGGGCGTGCAGCTAGCGTCGAAACTTTTGTTGATATATTTACTTATTGAGGCGGAGCGCATGGTGCGCATGCTTCTTTCCTTATCGTAGGAAATCATACTCTCTCCTCCCACCCCCTACGCGACAACATCAAGAAAAATCCTACTATGATCCCAGAGCACAAGTCTAACCTGTACGAAGTTTGTTGAAAGCTTTGTGCCCTTTACTGTTCTTTTTTTTTTTTTTTTTTTTTTTAGTGTGAGATGATTGATTACTTTTGCGAACACCATTTTGTGGTTGTTTCTTCCCATCTAGAGGGCAAGTTACATAATGGATTTTGCACTGGGCTCATCATTTCCATTGCAAGCGTCATACTATGTCGCAACCTGAACCCCCGCTCTCGGCTATCAGCCCGTTTACTTAAATGCAGAGAGCAATGCTCACTTCGTAGTTTCCGTTTACTGGTAGTCACGAGGAGGAGTCACTTAGATGAAGAGGTGGCTCACACTAAAGCGCGAGCAGCTGCACTGAATGCCGAACGGTCTACATTCACTGACTCTCGAATGCGGTAGAATCACTAGAGAAGTCTCTACCGAAATTACGAATGTCTTTTTATCATTAGGTTGACAAGCGCCACTCCGAGAAAAAAATATTTGAAAAGTTTCTTCGTTATCTTGCCGTGGTATGTCGCCAGTTAGCGGCGTTTTCTCTATAGAAAAGTGCGCGGGCTATGGCCACTTGGAAGTCCTCTGCCTCGGGCGGGCGCTGGGCCAGACGCACTTATCCCCAGCACACATAACTTTTGCGAAGGCACTAGTGTGGACATGATGCGCTAGGGGTAATGCGTCCTGTACACGCGCCACGCTTTCGGTGTTTTGTTCGCTTTGAGGCTTTGAGTTCGAGCTAGGTCGCGGAAGCCATACTTGATACAGATGCAGAGTCACGTAAGTGAATGCTTCCAGGAACTTTGCTTGGATACGAAGGTGACAACTGCCAAAGGGCAGTGTTGTTAGAAGGACAGCTGTAGGGGCATTACTTGTTGCTTGAGTGAAGCCCCGGCTCGGCAGACGTCATAGCCAAAAGCGGAGCTCAGGAACGCTGAAATCCATTTGTCATATCGATCAAGTCTTTCCGGTGTGCTGGATCGCGTAACATTGGAATTGTGTGTTCCGCGCGAGATTTCAAAAAAGCTCTCCCCGATACAAACACAGCGAGCTGTCTTCGCTTCAACGCATAAATGGATTAAAAAGCAAAAACAAAAAAAAAACGTTTTTTTCTGCAGACCTTGCGAAGGCCGCGGCGCACCGACCCATTTATTCTGATGGCCACGTATGCTCACAGCATGCTTTGAACAAAGCAATCCATGCGTGCGCTAGAATTATGTCCCAAGCAGGAACGTTTGCTGGTAGCGCACATGAAAGAAGTACTATGGTGAATCCAATTGATAATGAGTAACAATGATAGAAAGAAAAAAGGGAAAGTACGAACTTTAGAGTCATCGGCGAGCGAAACTTTTGGAATAGACATTCTTTTCCGGCGGTGTACCGATGAAGGAAACTCTGCTTCGCGATTGATTTCCATTGAATATGTTCTATTCATTTTTATGGTTTCCATTCTTTTCTTGTTTTTCTGTATCTTCTATGGAGGCTTTTGACTTTCCTGTCTTTTGTATTCCCCCAGCTTCGCTCCATATCATTATCTTCCTGGCCCTTATCACTCGACCCTTTCTTTTATCTTTGTCTTTACCTGAAGAAACAAGAAGAGAGAAGAATCTTTTATTGAATCCTTGGGCGATCCCTGTGAAACTGGCCCTTCCTAGTCTCCCTTTATTCATTATTCCAAATTGTAAAACGCCGCCTGTCGAAAACGTCTCTCGCGTCTTCCTTGATATAATGTTTTCAGAATCCTTCTTTCCTTATCCTGCGCTGCTTTGTTTTAAGCGGCCTTTCGAACTGCTGCCATGCATGCTTGAGCAATGGTTCGCTTTCAATGCTTTCGCCGTTTCCTTATTTTTGATCACCATACATATCACATCAATAATCGACTGCTTCTTGCACAGTGTTCAATACTTTCTCTGACAGACACTACGAACGCGCCGGCCTTGTGAGTCATCGATTTGTAAATTCGGTTGTCAGTCGGTTGCAAATTCTTGCCTACTTTTTCCATTGTGAAGTTTGACACGTCTTCAATTGTCGATATTTACATTAAATTTCGTACGCCTTGTTTTTTACACTCGAGGAAATTGCTCCCATCTGTTGATAATATTTTCGGACCTGCCATATATTTTCTCTAGCCTCAAATTGTACTCACATGCCCAGCGACTACATTGCACTGCATTGGGCTAAGAAGTTATCACAAAAGGCGTGACGCTTTTGGGGAGATCTTCAGCTTAGGTGCGGTACTGAATAAATATTGCCAATAAAACATTAAAGTAAGAGTGAATTGTACTACCTACTCAGGGCAGTTTGGAGGCCGTAATTTTATTGAACGCTTGTGTTGTTTTGAAAGAGACCATACAGATGGTTGGTAAAACAAGTTAATACAACAATAATCTTATCAGCATCATGTCTAAAATGGAGTCACATTCCTGAATGACCTGTCATGGCGGAAGAGCGGGCAGCTGCAAATATGGGCACGGACAAAAGAGAGCTCGTTTTTCCTTGGCGTGGGATCAGGATGGTTGTAAAGGCGCTTAAAGAGCAATAAAGAAACGCCTGCTAATATGACGTATTCAGTATACTGAGATCCTAAAACTTCAGTCCGAGCCGGAAGACCTGGGTTGGATCTCGTCTGCGGAGGACGAGTCACAGTGAATGCCAAAACGAAAAGACATTTCATCAGTGCGCGTTGCGGAACGCCAAATGGTCGAAATTATTTAGAGCCCTCTAGAACGGCGTCGCGCATAGCCTGAGTTTCTTTGGGACGTAAAATGCTGCAAACCACGGAGATATTCATTTTATTTTCCTTTCCCTACCGGTGGAGGGAAATGTATTGAGGTAAGCTCGGCGACCGAGCTTTATTGGCACTGCCAACATTGGCGTCGAAGAACGATCACATCGAACGTTGATGATGATGATCCACAAATGAGGATGAAGTTCACGTGAAACGAGGGGTGATGGTGAGTAATCGGAGATTTTGATGAGTTCGCGAAAAATACTCACAATATTAATAAAAACAGACTCTTAGTGAAATGGCACCCTGTTAGAAAAGTTTCAAAGAAAGTAAATGCCAATAAAAATTTAGCTTTGTGCACACTTCGTTTTTATTTGCTCAGCGTGCACCATTTAGACGTCGTGCGAGTTCTTAAATTTGGGTCTTGTTAGTTGCCAAAAAAAAAAAAAAAGATATTCTTGTTTGTTTTTCTATAGTCATCTTTTACAGCGGTAACGATCTTAACTTCGGAGGTTGATTTTGCATCTCCAGTCCGATGCAAATTGTTTGAAACGCATGGAAGCGGTATCGTTTGGTCTGGGCCTTCCAGTCATGCGCATCGTTAGCCAAAGCGGCAGTTAGAATGATGCTGTGCTGCCAGGCCTCGCTTTCGCAACCAAGTTTGCAAATGATATTGCCAAAATGTCAGTGTTTAAAACCAAAGCTAATTTCTCCGATGAAGTTACTTTTTTTGTGTGTGTGCATGCATATGCATAGTCCTCTCTGCGATTACCTTTACGATTCGCAGTATTCTTACGGAGAAATACTTTCTAGGTTCCTGCAGCTGGCAGAGCCCCAGCACTTAAGCGCTCGAATGCTTTCGTGCAATTCGCATCACATTTTCACAGTTCGTGCGAACCGTAACGAAAAATAAGTTTTTTCGAGACCTCAAAATTGGGCACGGATTTCAACGCCCTTTTATGGCTGTAATAAAATTAAGTTTTTTTTTTCTTCGCAAGTAGCGAGCGACACTGCATTTCAAAAGATACTTTTCTAAATTCGCTGATTTGCCACCTTAATTGTGACTGTGACGCCAGCTGTGTGCGGGACTGATTCCGAGTCAGGAAACATCCCGTCAAAATCCGGTCTTGCCCGCAACCACCATATTAACTTAAAATAGCGCTAAAAACACGAAGACAAGCACGCATTGCGCTGACCAACTTACCAACCAACTCGCCCAACAATTCACTTCACCCTATTACGGTTTGCAGATGGTGGCGCCATCAATGGTCTGATTAGTTTTCAGAAACATTCTGCACCTTTCTTCGTCGTGTATCGAGTACTAGAACAGTGTAAGGTCTCGGGCCGCTCAGAAGCTCTCGTTCTCGAGTTCAGGCCAGGCCCGAGTACCCGTATATTTTTCTCGGGAAGGAGGGAGGGCCGGACACCTTGATATCTAGTAAACGCAACTTGCAAGAGCAGAGTTATGGTCATGATGCGTGACGCCTCTCAAATGCACAGCATTGTTTTCCTGCCTAGTCCCCATGCGAGAGCGTCCGGGTTCTCTCCCGTCCTCGATCAGCCTTTCCTCTATGCACGCAGGGAACGGATATTTGCTAGCCGCCAATGACCGAAAAGAAAGGGCTGCTCTTGGGCTTTCGAGTTTCGACGCGCGCTTCAGCAACACCGGCGCAAATGTTCAGTTATTGGTTTCGAGGCTGGAGCCACTGTCGCCTCTCGATTGTGGCTTGCACTTGGCCTCGACGTATACATGTAGGCTGAATGAAAGGGGGACATCGCACCGTGTCAAAGCATCCGTGGTGCTCGAATTTGCTCTTGCATTGAGTCGCGAACAATGTAGTGGCGGCGCTTACAGTGTGTCGTGAAAGGCATGAGGTGAAAGAGAAGCGCTCTGCCAGTGCTTTATAGCAGAGTCAACACATAGTTAAAGCAAGCACAATTTTGAAGAAGCAAAGAAGCTGTGTACCTCTTCTTGCTAAGAAAGTCTAAGAAGTTAGAGCAGCGAAAAGAAATTTGGCGCCGCCGGAATCATACCCAAGAGTACCGCAGGCGCATCAAGCCTTAATTAATAAATAACTTACTCTGTTTGTATATTTACTTACAATAACATCTCTTTATGTGATGTGCCTCTAAATTTCGAATAAATTGCCGTCTTAAAAACCAGAACTATCATATATAGATCTTGAATAAGCTCAACATTCTGAAACTATTTCTTTCTGCATTGTGGCCCCAACTGCAATTATAGCAGGTCGAGCTGGGCCGTATCGGACCTTGAACCTAAGCACACAGTCGGGCCTCCCTTCGGCCCTTTCTGCGGCGGGTCGGCTATCCTGGCTTTAGCATAGGACCCGCGCTGGGCTCAGGCTCAGCTAGAATTTCGGCCCGTGCACACCTCTATCAGGCAAACCCGAGCAGTTCTTTGTACCGACGTAAGTGGCGCCGCAGTTCATTAGCCTTGCTTCTTTGAGCAATTTTGGTGCCATGTTGTGGTACACTCAAATATACCTGTCGTCCTAAATCTCTACACCAGCTTGAACACCTGTTATACTGCAAATAAAAAAATATATATCATCGTCACTGTCCTCATTTACTTAGTTGAAACTTGCTCGACAGCTTTTGTGCGGAATCTTTTTCGTTTCGAATGTCACGCATTTTTTCGTGTAATTTCACCGAATCTTACCCGACAAGTTTATCGCCGGCTTCACGCAATAACAATGAAGTAAAAGCGATAATCCAACACTAAATCGAAAGGGGAACCAAACCAGCGAACTTTCGCTTTGAATGTCGGTACGCTGTTAACCATACAGCGCACTGACGCTATTCGTACGCCTTTAGCCGGTGCACAGCTCACTGCACAGCGTACCGAGCGTACCAGTCAATAGCGTTCCAGCGAGCATCGCGTCAGCGAGCTCGCGGCTCCAAGCATTCTAAGTACCCAGCTTCCCTCGGACAGTCCGCGATGCGCGTCTTGAACGCTACCGAATTAGAAGGAGAGGGCAAGGAGCCAGTCACAGAGTGCGGAGTGCACCTTCAGGGCTGCAAATAAGCGCATGAATGACGTCACTACACTAATGGCCTTTCCTCCCACAGTCTACAGCGAGACTGCGCTGATGGGGAGGAAAGACAATAAAACAGAGACGTCGACTATTAACTGACCTGTTTATAGTAGGCACGTGGTGTTTTTTCGTGTTTGCCGCGCTGCTATCCGCGTTCGCAATAAAAACGTCAGCTGATACTTGGAGCCCTTCTCCGCATTAACACTGAGTACAGAATGAACTGGCAGATCTACGCACTGAAATTCACGGAAGATTGAAATACATAGGAAAAAAGCAAGGATACCATTATAATGAGCAAACTGAACATTGATGGATGCTGCATGTTACTTCTACCTTTACTCTGTGCAGCGTCCCTTGGCATGGCTTTCACTATGTAGCCTCTTCACCTCTCTTCCTCACTACTTTCGTTGCAGTACATGACGAATCAGCCTAGATCAGTTGTTGCTTTTGGTTTGCTAATTAACTATCAATCCTCCTTTCTTTCCTCGCGTTCGGCTGTGCTGGCTAGGGCTATTGTGCTAAAAAGCTTCTCAGGCGTTAACGTAAAACGTTTATTTGATTCCATAAGACAGTTGCAACATCCGGAAGGGGTCCTCAATTCTGGCCTCCTGAAGCTGCTGCCGCATGGCTGGCCCACGTGTACAGGGCCGGATGAACCGTCCGCGGACGGAGCACTACGTCATCCGGCGTCAGTGGCTCCGCCTCATCAGCGGACGAGGCGCCGGTCGACGTCGCGGACCGAAACCACTGGAGGCCGGAGCCGCACCGCTCCTTGCGGCTCCCCCACCTCAGAGGAAAACGCAGGCGATGGCATTTAAAGCCAACTACTCCGCATTGTTGACTAGAGTGTCTCGATGGCCAGGGAGAGTATCGATGCACCCTATTGGGAGCCTTATTGTTGACACTGCAAAAGCGCCCCCACTACGTTAAAAAGAGAAACGAAAATACCATTGTTGCCCCACTTAGAAGATGTAGCTCTGCTAGAAAAATAGCAGATAACTCCATATTTTGACAGGGGAAACACGCGCGCCAGTTTTTGGCTTGCGAATGCTGCGCCATCCTCGGACGAGGCGGAGCCAGTGATGTCGGCTCACGCGGTGCTCATCCGCTCGCGGACTTCAGCGATTCTATCCGTCGTGTGAATGGGCTTTTTTAGGTGTAGAGATATCTCTTACCAGGTGGCGTCCCCGCTGTGTCGTTAGCAACACCGTTTTGGCACGTCACTCGGTCGCGTGTAGTGGCAGCTCGCCGTGGACTGTCCTTCAGCTCCGTAAATGAACCTTTGTCACTCAGGTCACGGGCCTCGCGTCGGCGGCACAACAGAAGCGACACGCGGACGTAATCGATACCAGCGTCGCCTGACGCGACTGCTGTAGACCTCGTGTACGAAAAGAGAGGAGGGCGTTTGCGTGACCCACTGAGCTGGCAGACATTTACGACTCGGGCTTGCCCTTTGTTGCTCGTGTCGCATGCCGGCACAGTGTATATTGCACGGCCTGCGACGACGCTAGGGGTGAGGGTCGCGCGAGACGTGCGTCGTCGTGTGGTCGTGACCGCACGGAGAAGGTCCGGGAGAGCGCGGTGCTAACGGCCCTGGCGGTCACGTCGCCACAATAAAGTGACCGAGAAAAAATGGGCGGACAGCTCCCGCAGAGTAGCTTGCTAGCTTTTATTTTTTATTTTTTTCGCAGCAGTCACGCCATCTGGCATGCAAAGCAGGAAGCACAGCTTCAATGAAGGCCACGTTGAGGGCTGAAGACACTGAGCGCATGCTTCCTTGCTCTCCTGCATAACATGATGGCGCGAATTGGCGAAATATTCAGAGATGCCGCTAATCCGGAAATCTCAATAGTGTCTCGAATCGCGATGCACACGTCGCACAGAGGATGTCTTTGTGTGGACAAATCTCTCAAGCCCCGGTCATAAGTTGTCCTGACAAGATGAGTCAAAGTGCTTGACTGATCTCCGCAGCGCATCTGATGTTTAGGAATTGTGTCAAGCCTTTCGTTCGATATTAAATACGTAGTGGCGGCGTATTTGATAAAAAAAAAAAAGTGTTTTCCGGTAGCTATTCTTTTCCATTTAGGTTGTGGTCGGCAGCGCCCCAATGGTAACACAGCCAGAGAAGGACATGTCATGTCGGCTGTGATAAATACCAACGTTGGAAAAAATAGCTGCCAACATTGCATGGGTATAATAATGGATCCCGTAATCAGCCTTTTCAAAATCAAGCCCCAAGAAAGATACACGGGGAATTTGGAGCTGTATTGGACCCTGGCCTATCAGCTACAAGTGTCACTATAGTTTTAACGTGTCCCGTCTCCTACAGAATTTCCTTGACTCTGTTTAGTTGTTGGCCTCTGTGTAGTGTGCTTAAACCTTGTGCTTTCCTTTTCTAATAATAGTGATACGCGTGGTCAGTATTTTCCTGTCCATGTCTGCAGACATTTTCTTCGGTCTCTTCAAGATAGAAACGATGAATTCCGCGTCTTCTGCTCAGCTTCTGCTTATTCCGCCTCGAGACATGACTTGGGTCTCTTTCGGAATCCCATGCTCTCGGTTTAGTTGCTAAACTTTTGTTTTATTTACGTACTGCGGCTTAATTACACAGCTGCAAAAGGAGAAGTAGAAAAGGTTGTGAGGTTAACCGCCATAAGAAACCGGTCCGCTATATTGCACGGGGGAAAAGGGGATGAAGGAATAAAAGAAAAGGGTGGTAAATGCAGAAGAAAGGAGGCAGCGAAGAGGAGAGAGAAAGTCACTGGATTTGGAAAGCCATTACATGATTGCTCATGAGAGCAGGGTACAGTGGACGTGGGAACGCTGTCGCCACTGTGCAGAAGATCGTGCTATGTCCGTGTACAATATGAGATATTTTAGTTGGTAATCGGATGCGATACGGATAACTTGCGGAAAGGCCAGGTATGGGCACGTTACGCTCTAATACAGTGGTTACGTAACAGGCAGGTGATTCTCATCGTCTTGAATTCCAAGCACCCTGCCAGCTGCGGAATATATTAGAAGCGAGCAGACACGCATCCAACGCAGACGACGACGTGGTTAAGACCAAAGAATGTTTTTGTTTGTTTTTTCACTTAAAAAGGTCACGTTCTTCCGTTCGACAAGGGACGGCTTGCGATGTGGTAGATCGCACTGCGTCAATGTACAAAGAAAGAAGGGGGGCTTGGGGAGGCTTGTTTCGGTTTCCTTTGAAAATATGCCAGTTACACAGCTATATGTTGCGTGGTAATCATGCAACGGCTGCATACTGCGCATAATTTACGGACTCTACTAATGTGCATATTTTCTGTTTCTACTGGCAAAACATTGTCTGGACAATAAATAGTCCGCAAAAATATATTCCTCACGCGCAGTCGAAACGCCAGCGGTCGCAGATTGCGGCAAGTATGATGTAATGGCTCACTAAAAATGCTGGCCGTTCTGACAAGAAACCTAAAAATCCAACAGAGCGCTCCTGCGTCAGCTGGCGCTCTGTTGGAACGAAAGGATTCAGAGTTTTAATATTGAATTTCGCTATGTATGGCTCTGCATCTGCAGTTTTACCTTTTCAGCGCGCTTCAAGGTGACCTTACTTTGGTAAACTGTTCTGTTCTTTATTTTTTATTTTTTAATCTTCAACAGATTATTTTAAGCTGCAAGTTTTCTTCTCGAAGAATATACATGTTTTAGATTTATTAGTTTTATACGTTTATTCGGTATACTAGCCAGCAATAACAAAAGATCGGAGGTTTACAACATTTAGCCAGTATCTTCGCTTCTCGGGATTTAGAGGGTTACGGTCAAGTTAAAGGAATAGTATTCCGAGGGGGAAAAAAATATATCATAGCTTAATTGTACTCGACGGCGAATAAAAAAACAGCTACAGAACTTCGTTCTTGGACGAGGGCCAATCCAAAATTCCGCAAGGGCGCTTTCTCACATAATGGTGTTGCCCAAGACATGATAGCAGTGTTCTAAATGAACGAACTATGAAGGATACAGGAGAGATGCTAAGGCTTGGCATGTAGGAATATATTTTGAACGAATCGAACAAAATATGCAGAAATTTCGTGAAAATGTGTGAGTATTATTGCAGTGCTCTTTAATCTTGTATTCATGAAGTGGTTAATAATTTACTTAGCCTTTTTAAACATGAATGATTTAGCTTAATACTCATTACTTATTAACTAGTTGACATTTGATTCATTAAGCAGCAATTAATGAAATGTAGCAGTATTCTAAAAGCTGTCAGAGCGCTATTAACCTCGCACATCGTCACCTGTCTCTACATGACTAAGCATGACTAATTATTTTGCGTGATTGTTGTGCTTGGAAGCCATGCTGTTGTTAGGTGCGATAAAATTTCGGTTCGGGCTAGTTGATTAATGATTTTCCACAGTTAACTGATGAGCGCTAACGATATACGATCCATGGAGAAGAGAAAGCACAAGGAAAGACGCAACAGTAGCATCTCTCCTCGTTCTTTTTCTTCTTCGTGGATCGCCTAACGTTTGCGCAAATCGTTTACTTTGGTTTCCGGTGCTTAAGGCAACAAAACGGCATCGGATATTATCAATGCCGTAGTGAAGAGCTACGTCAATTATGATTAGCAGGGGCCTTTTAACATACATTTAAATCGCGCAGTTTAACTATACAAAGTTAGTGTGGTATGTGCTACGTTACGGGTAGACAGATGATTTGTGCGAATCGCCTAAGATACTTAGGCAATAAAATAACTTCTCCTTTGTTTCAACTGCACGCATGGTCGGAGTTCTTGTCTTGGGCAACATTGTTACATGCATGGGAAAGCGCACTTCCGAATTTTTAATATCCCCTATTCGTGTGGTCATTAAAAAACGCAGGCGCGACCGCTTAATCGTCTCGATTTGCACTGCCATAGAAAAAGCATCGCGTATTAGGGATGAGCCCTCACTTCCGTTCTTAATTACTTTTAATCCCAGCCTTGGTGGCCGCAACGCGCCCGTGTGCTGTACGATGTTAGTACATGCTAAAGAAATTTCCGGAGTCCTCCACTGTAGCGTCTCTCATAGCCTGAGGCGCTTTGGCACGTTAAACTTCTCAAAACCAAGATCAAACTGTACATTTAACTTTGCTCCCCTTTTTCCATGTTTTCGTACGGCGACGCGCACCTGTAGTCGTCGTTTGGATGCACATCGCTAGGCGAAACCAGGCTTCGCATCTGTTGCGCGTGGTTTATCTCCCTGATATCGTTGTCTGTTTTTGCCGATAGAGCTCGGCGGTCAAGCGCTGGCACTGTAGATAAGTGTGCTCTGACTCAGGGTAATTTACGGTGACGGCTTGCTGAAAGAATACAACCAGGCTAGTGCCTTAAATGTTGATAACAGTGCGCTTTGTGGCAAACAACGCCTTTATTAAGATGGTCGGTTCATTATTTCTTTTGAAGATTAACTTTAGCTTGTCTATAATAGCATTCGTAGCATTCGTAATAGATAACGTAGCATTCGACCTAAGAAAAAACCTAGGCGACTTTGAATAGGGACATATTTTTTAACTTTACTCCTGCGATCCAAACAGCATTTTATTTTCCGGTATGGCTTCAGTGATAACGTTTAAATATAAGATTCTATTATAATGTTATAATTTGCCCTCTACTTAGTCTCGCCAATGGTTTATTCGCTGTACGGCAGTAAGTAGGCTGAACATGCAGGTATCAAGTTCCCGGCAGTTCTGCATTTAGCATCTACGTTAACTTTGTGTGCATATCCTTTTATAATGTCCGCTTTCACTCACACACTTTTTTTTTAGATTTTCTACACAAATAAGGCAAAAAAAAATGATTATTTTCTGAAAACAAGTGCGCGCACAAAGTGAAGGTATAATAAGCTAAATGCTGAAGTGCCGGAAGCATGGAATCATTCATTCATTTGTTTTCAGTTTTCTCAATATCTGCAGTATAGTATATTTGCTTTTTGGTTTTACTGCGATGATAGTTGTTACATATGTCTGTGATTTTCCTCTTTATATTTTCCGCTGCGTTAGCTGAGTGCCTTGAGTTCTTAGCTATACTGACCCCACGCCAGCAGCTGCAGCATTTTGATGGAGGAGAAGTAAAAAAATACCCTTGCGCTGTGCGATAAAAGCGCGCTTAAAAACCGCAGGTGGGCTCCGTTTACCTCGAGGCCTCTTCTACGGCATCTCTCGCAACCTATGTGCCGCTTGGAGAGATTAAACTCCACATTTTATAGCTTTCCGTTTTGATAGTTCGTTTGCGCTGTCACTTAATGGACGTGCTTTCGTGATTGATTTACTAAGGATGTTCTCTTCATATTATAGCTTGAACCTCGCTCGACCCGACGACCTCGAGCTGCACTTGCAGGCTGAGGAATGAATTTATCGTTTGTGGTGGTCACTAAGTAGTCTACCATATGTAGGATACGGCAATGAGGCCAGCGCCGTGTGAGTACGCCAGCTATGCACAGAGCGCACTCGCTCATGGGTTATTATTCGCACTGTGGGGACTTGCAAATCGCCGTTCATTTCTCTTGCTTATTGTGGGGATTTGCAATTCCCCTCACCATTTACCATTCCTTCCCATTTTGCTCGCTGTAAACGCTTGCGCTTTGAGCCGGTGTCATATTTCCGCGCTGCTGCATAGGGAAATGAGTGGTGGAGAGGCCAGGAAAAACTTACATCTATATTTGAGCATAAAGCATTCAGAGAACGTGCAGATTGGCCCTAAGCGCCAGAAGCCTCGCCTTTGACTGGAAAATGGTTGTTACAGCAGCAAGTAGAGGGCGCAACAACAGCGCACTCCATTTACATGGCCTTTATTCAAGCGAATAGTTGAAGGAAGAGCTCGCTCATAAAGGCGACCGTGTTTCGCCGAGACTTTTTCATTCCGCCGTCTCTAGAGCGGAGCGAATCGGTTATGCCAGGTGTCAAGATTCAGGCTTACACAACGTAACCTCCATTTCGTCTTTCTCCTCGAGATGGCATTTTTCCGTTTTTTTTTCTTTTCTCCTTGGAGAATCGTGGCGCGTGCTTACATACCCACCAGAAGATGATTTGTGGATGGTCGGGAAAAATTTGTTTTTTTTTTTTGGTCGTTTCCACCTTTATTATTTCGCTTTCTCTACCTCTGTGCGCTCACTTCGACGCGTGTCAGATTTCCAAATTTCGCCGTGCACCAAACCCGCTGCCGTAATTCCAATAGCATTTTAAAAAGCTCTGCTTTCGAAAGGTCAGGCGGGCTGCGAATAATCCCCAATACGCGCATATTCTTGCCAGTCCGAAGCGTATAGAGAAAACGAAAAAAATATTCTGAAACAGAAAAATAATGAAGGCGCTGCAAATCTGGCCGATAATTCATTGTTCCCCAGGCTGCGTGGCCCCTTGGAAGTTCTTGCTTTTGCAGCTTTTCCGTTTTTTGTTTCCTTTGTTCTGCCTCATCTTCTCTGTTTACCACACGGTCATGGGATTTCAAATGTCCCGAACAATTCGCTTCTTCGTGCCACTTTGCGATACATTTGCCGGGCGCCACCGGAGGTGCACACCTCTGTGAGCATTATTTCGGTGCAGACGTCAGGTGCAAGAATGACATGAACTGTCGGACATGGAGATTAGGGCTCACACAACGTGTCTACTACACTGTGAATGTTTCTGACTTCACTCTTTTAAAATTTCCTTCTTTTCATTTATTTATTTTTCTCTACCTGTTTGAAGCTCGAAAACCGCAGTGACATGAGAATATGCCCCGGAGAATGTCTTGAATAACGAGTCAGTTCATTCTGCCTTCCGTGTGATGTGTAAATGCCCAAAAGGTCTCTTGTTGCTGTGTTGACTGACTGGCGAATAACGAGTCAGTTCGGCCTCCGGTGGCACATTGACACTTCTACGAGGAATACTGTAAGTCGTCCTGCAGGATGACGTCAGTCCGGTATCAAAGACGCAGGTGTCGCCAACAACCTTTCTCGAGTCTCCAGTCAAAGTCAAAAAGTTCGCAGAAGGTGCGGCGCTGTAACGTCCGTGCAGACGACATTTACGAATACGTCTCCTCACCGGGAGCCAAGAGCGTCCGCACGACATTTGTCAAGCAAAGTCCGCCTGTGCCTGCTAAATGTAGTCTCTATCGCCATCGTCATCCCTGTTTCTTCACCTTGACTTCGTTTAGTGCAAGGTCACTCTCGTAGTCTTCAGAGTGGAGCGACGATATTGCGTGCGCCTGACTCCTGATTGGCCCCCCAGATCATGACGTCACAGTTCGCGCATCTTGACGTGGGTAATTCAAACAGCGCTTTCGAGAGTATCGGTCTAACCAAGTAAAGTCCCAGATAGCTTTAGTGCTAAAGCACTGCTTCGCACGTACAAGCGCAAAAAAAGAATATAGTGGCTTGTTCATACCCAGCTCGGGTAAAAGAAAAAAAAAAGCGCAGCGAATTGGAATCCTCCTGGTGAGAAGCGTGTGTATAGATAGCGCATTAGCTTTCACTATCAGCTTCGAAACTTAAGTGCACGAGCTTGCCAGCCGGCTTTGGATGAGCCGTGCCTCTCCAACAGCCATCACCACCCTCCCTCTATTCACAGCTGAAGCATATTGGTGTGCAGCGCACCGTCCCATATATGTACAGTCTTTGTCAAAACTGTAGAGCCCGGGGGGTCTGCTTCTGAGCCACTTCTTACGGATTGTAATACATTTCCTGCATTTCAGAATCTCTTGGTAGTAAGAAGACTTTTTGCCTTACCCTCTTCAATGGGAAGGACCTCCACTAATGCTAAATTAGCGCCACTGCATGGCTCAGAAGCGGACCCCCTGGCCTCTACACTTTTGAGAAAGGCTGTACATATTTCGGAGAGAAAGCTTTACTTATCGGCTGATGCAGACCTGAGGATGGTGTGAGCCTTGACCTTGATTTGATCATCAGATGCTAATATATATGCAAAAGCAATGCACAAGTATGTTTTAGAGTGGGATGTTTTGCGGTTGCCTTATGGAAAATAACCTTAATGCTAACAAACCGTTTGCTCGACAATTCTGTTCCAGCGTGTTAAAAACCTCACAATTCCTCCCCCGTCGAAAAGCGCCTACTGAGCCGTCCCGTCCCGGCTTCTGACTTCAAAAGCCAGCGTGCGCGAGTGTTGAACACAGCTTGCTCTGAAAACTGCGGTAGGGATGACCGTTACACAAATGTAGTTAAGGGAACGAGACAATAAGTATTAAGTACTTGTTAGATCGCACGAGAACGTCACATGAGCGCTTATGCCACATTGAGCATGCGAAGCGTTTTCTGCCTTTCGATGAAGTTAGTCACCATCATCATCATCATCAACCTGACTATACCCACTGCAGGGCAAAGGGCTCTCCCATATTTCTCCAATTAACCCGGTTCTGTGCTAGCTACATCCACGTGACCCCTGCAAACTTCTTAACCTCATTCGCCCAGCTAACTTTCTGCTGATGAAGTTAGTAAAACAAATCAAAGCACTGAAGCAGGGCGTGACTGTCAAACAGCGTCTTTAAGGGATATTCAACTGGCATGCAATGCAGATCTGTTTTTCTTACAGCATGGCGATATCAGCGCTTGGCTTGAAAATGGCAAACGGTCTGGGAGTGGACATACATGCAGTCATCCTCAGCAAAACAGACACTCTAGCTAAACCTAATGTCTGCTCGCGAATTGTTAAGGTCATCCTATCGTGCCTTGTTGTCGGCGCTATCGAAGCTTCGAGGACAATAGGATCAGCGAACAATGGGCTAGACAATTGTTGACTCGCCTTGGCGAGCCAACACCGCTGCGGTATCGGCCGAGTTTGACCTCTCGGAGGCGCTCGTCTCCGCTGCGCTTTGACCTTTTGTTGGAGTCGCAACATATATAAAGACCTCCCAATTTACTTCTCGAACGTGAATTGCCTTTGACTCGTACATACTGTATATAGCACACAGCTGCCCCCCGGTATAGAGGACTGGGCAGCTGAGAAATCATGGGGTCAGCTGGTTAGTTCTTCGGACGCCGCATTTCATTACACTTAATTCTAGAAAAACGTCTCTGGTCTTCAAAGTGAGCTGACCGTGAAGCCCTTTTTGTGTAGCCGGAGCGATCTTTTCAGCGGCTTCCTTTTTTTATGGCTACACGTCGCAGGTTGACGTCTGCAGGCAGTCCACTTTGAAGCTATTTAAGCGCTTCTCCAGGTTAAGGGGTCGGCGCCTGGAGCTGAATGATGTGCCTGTGCATTCACCGAAACGCTGTCCCAGACTGAACAGCGTGGGCTTCGGGTTTCCTTCGACCGGCTTTCGAATCCTGTCAGATTGACCGCTTGAAGTGTTGCACAAAAGCTATATATATATATATATATATATATATATATATATATATATATATATATATATATATATATATATATATATATATATATATATATATATATATATATATATATATATATATATATATATATATCTATATATATATATATCGGTCTCCGATCGAAACGTCGAGTCTAATAAAATGTTTCTTTAAATGAAGCGTACCCTTCGCTCTATTATTTTTTAAGCGGCCAAGTACGTTAAATGTTCTCGCATCCTATATATATATATATATATATTTATATAGTTTTTGTGCAACACTTCAAGCGGTCAATCTGACAGGATTCGAAAGCCCGTCGAAGGAAACCCGAATATATATATATATATATATATATATATATATATATATATATATATATATATATATATATATATATATATATATATATATATATATATATATATATATATATATATATCGGTCTCCGATCGAAACGTCGAGTCTAATAAAATGTTTCTTTAAATGAAGCGTACCCTTCGCTCTATTATTTTTTAAGCGGCCAAGTACGTTAAATGTTCTCGCATCCTATATATATATATTTATATATATATATATAGTTTTTGTGCAACACTTCAAGCGGTCAATCTGACAGGATTCGAAAGCCCGTCGAAGGAAACCCGACTATATATATATATAGTCGGGTTTATATATTATATCCTTTATATCCTTTATCCTTTATATATATATAAAGGAAGTGTGGCGATAGGCTACATGCCAGGCGTTTATGACTACATAAAAATGCAGCTTTTTATTTATTCAATATACAAGAATATTTAATGCATACTGGAAAATAGTTCCTGAATGGATTTTTGCATATGCTGCTTAACTGCTCAGTACTAGTCAATATTGTCTCAGATATTTACTCGGTAGGATTGTTGTGTTTTGCTGTTTATTTTCAGACCGCATTCCACAGCTCTTTCTCACGTTGTGAGCCCATGAAAATTTTCAGAAGCAACATTTCGCTATGTATAACAAGCGTAGATCACTTATATCAGTAAGTTCCAGCTTATCTTACAGTATTATACACTCTTTGCTCATAATTTATGAAATTCCAAAATGCTGTAGCCGCGTGTAAGTGGTTCTTGTATTACTTTCAAATGCAATCTCGCCAAAAAGTACTACTCCGCGCCCCCTATGAGCGAAGGCAGGTGTGCCTAGCACATATTGGAGCCTCAGCTCCATTGCTCGGTTTGTAACTTCGGATTTCTCCTCGCTGGGGACGAGTGACGTTGCCGTAATTATAAGTATTGATGTCTGCCGTTAAGTAAGACAGATACTTCACCTTCCTTTTCCCAAAATTCAGCTCAAGCAATAAAAGGAAACTCTCGAAATAAAAAGCACGAAAAGACGCTATTGGGTTCCCTTTTAAGGTGAAGCTCGAGCGTCCCCTGGTTCAAACCGTCAAACCGTGTACAACCTTGCTAAGAAAGGCAAAGTCATGCTCAAAGTTATTCACTAGAGTAACTAGGTGGCAGCCATTCTTAAAACCCCAACATTTTTCCCTCATTGCGCTAATAAGGGTGACAAAACCCACTCTGATGCCAATTTGGACAGCACAAAAGCGGCTACCAAATTTGTCTGAACTCTACTACCTTATCCAGCTTACAGTCCCGACTTGCCACCGTATGATTTTCACCTTTGCAGTTTCTTGGATTCAGAATTCGCAATGACCGTAGCGTCATTCGCGCCATGAGGCGTAAGAAAAAAATTTCTTAAGAGACGCAAGGTCACCGTAAGAATATTACGCGAAAGCGATAAATGATCCCTACAATCACTCGGCCCGCATGCCACACTCTACTGAAAACGTCGACGAGCTCATTGCCATGACAATTCTTTTTAACCAATTCGAAGCACCGTGTTTCGATGGCGTGGCGCCTTACCTTGGCGCTGTAACACCCACGCAGTTTGCTTCGATATTAGAAAAGAAAAGCCCCGGTGGCGTCTGTCGTAACATGTCTGATGTGCGACCGAAGCAGAACAAGTTCAATCTTACCAGTTGGCCGCCATTTTCTCTTTGTTTTTTTCAGCGACATTCCTATGTGTTACGTCATGACAAGACTCCTCGACCAATCTCGATTTTGCAGTCACGCCGACGCCGTTTTTACCGCCAAACGAGAATGTTAGCGCTATAGGGTTTAAAGCTGGTGCAGAGAGGGCATGTATACCCCTTTTTAACTAGTTTGGTTTTGTTTGTGGGGTTTAACGTTCCAAAACAACTCAGGCTATGAGAGACGCCTTAGTGGTGGACTCCGGAAATTTCGACCACCTGGGGTTCTTTAACATGCACTGACATCGCACAGCACACGGGCGCCTTGCTTTTCGCCTCCATCGAAAAGCTGCCGCCGAGGCCGGGATCGGCGCAACGCAGCATATGTTATCTTGTATCGCATTGAAAGTTAATTTTGCTTTCGAAGATATGTGGCTATAATATCTAAGAATTTCCTACATTTTGAGTAAACTGTGATTAAAAACGATGAGGATATTAAGTATAGGACACCCCTCGTAGTAACAGAACACTGTTCGCAGCGTCCTCTATGATCGGCTGGGCATATTTTATGCATCTTACAACCGCGCCGAAATTACACCAGCAGCAAGAATTAAACAACACCTTGGGCTCTTTTCATAATAATGCATCATATATGTGCTTTGCATCGGTGCATGATCGTAAATGATCAGCTAAAATAAAGCAGCGCTCAGTCACTGACCTTTACTGTGTTACTTCCGTTAACCTGAACTTTACATCCCCAAAATGACCCTTAATCGTGTGACACCATCGCATAACTGCGCTGAACCAAATGATTGCACCCATTCTCTAGTCAAATCATTCAACGGCTCCGTTTACGTTACTTATGCAACGCGCATTTAAATCGCTCTAGATAACCCGTGAACCTCTCGATCACCACTGCACTTTTGGACACCATCTCGATGCCTCGAGCGTCGGTCGCTCCTCCCAGCCAAGCCAGTTTGTTCTTGTTTGTGTTTGTTCTTGTTTGTTTGTTTCTTTTTTTTTTCCATGGCCTTGGTGCACGCAGCCATCTACCACACCTCCCTGCCAGGCCGCCCTTTCTTTAGAAGCCCGGAATTGCTCGGTCGTTTTGTCTTTATAGCGGTATTGTTTTTCGGCCGTAATTCACTATCACATGCATCGTTTCTCTCCGCCCGCTTTGCGCGATCAGCATTTCGTAACGCCCAGATAATGAGTCCTGTCCGGGCGACCAGGAAGCGATAATTAATGGCGGAGCCGTTTCTCTTCGAGCCGTACTTCTAGAACAACGATAAAAGTAAAAGGCGCGTGCTTAAAAGTTTTTCGAAGTCTACGCGACTCGTTCGATAACGAAAAAAATAAAAGAGCAGTGGGTAATAAGAAAATAAAATTAAAAGTGTGCGTTCTAAAACAAAAGTTAATCACGTCTTGGTTGGCTATAAACCGAAGGCAAAAATAACTTCCGTGTCTGTACTTTCATTCACGCGTCAGCAGTACACGAAGTGGTTAATTTTTCACGCCGGTCGCGATATGTGAAGCCTTCCAAGGACAAAGCTGGGATCACTGGCAGGTTCTAAGCTTTTTGATTGCACTGACCTTTCGGCTCTAATGTGCCTTCGCCTGACGTCCTTGCTGCTTGCGTCACCGGAGTCCGCTCTCTCTCTCTCTCTGTTTCATTCACACCCTTTTTCCTTTCCCTCGTGTCCGGGTAAGCCGACTAGAACACAGTTCTAGTTAACCGTTAACCTTCTATCTTCTTATGTGTCTCTGCGTGTGTCTCGGCAAAGGAGTTTGCTTCAAAGTATCATTCAAAAAGGATTTTGTAACTTCAATAATCTTTACTCACGTCGATGTGCCACCGCGTGCCCATCCACCTGTCAAAAAATTTCCTGGTACACCCGAATCAGGACAGTTGTAACCAGCAGTATAGCACCCCTTTATTGACAATATGCTGCTTCTCAGCTCTGACCACCGTATATATATTTATACACTCGAAAGAATAGAATATATTTCTGCTCTGACGTAAGCGCGTTTGTTTTCAATTTATGCCGCTACATTTATGCAAGTGATACCGCATCGAGCACTCATGTAAACACCATCGATACTGGCATGTCGGCATGTTCACGGCGTGTCAGCGGGCAGGAAAAAAAAAAATATATCGGCAGTTTCACAAAAACCAATCGCCTAAAATGATTGTGCACGAATAAGGAAAGGGTACGTGCTTGCTACTCTCACTTTAATCAGTTCACTTGTATCTGCGTCGCAAACCGGCAAATTATGTATTGGTGCGCACGCGTCCCGTTTTGCTCATATCGCCGCCATTATGGCTGCTGTAATGAATAATAAAGCCGGGGATGAGTCAAAAAAGAGAATTAAGCTGCCGCAGAAACGTCTTTCCTTTTATTATGGCTCTTCATTTTTAACAAACTTCACTTGCGTTCGCCACCCGCCACTATCTATTTATGTAGCCGTATTTATGTAGCCAATGCGCGTGATCAATAACTTTTTCTTCAGACCTTTGACCAGTTGTTTCCTGGAGAAACGTCTCTTTTCAACTGCTCCTTTTTTTTTTTCTTCAAAGGGGGAGGGGGGGGGGGGGGATCGCTCTGTGTGTATGTATGTACTGCGCACGCCACACGATTCCCCTATCCTGTCAATGCGCGTGCGCGACAGGAGTCCGAGAAACCGGTGTACGTGTACGATATACTAAATGCCTCTAATTTACGGAGCACTCCTCAGCGGCAAAACATTTTTCACGTGTTAGCTAACGAATGTCGAAAGTATGCACCTGTTACATAGGTTAGCACATGTCGCTGCGTCGCTCCCATGTAGCTCCTAATGGCAGCTATATCTTCTCTATGGAACGCGTGAGGAAATCTCAAACACTAGAAGCGTGCTTCTTAACACTCTAGCGACATGTCCTCATTATCATGCACTCGTAAGCTACCACATTAGGTGCAAGACCGCTGCACATAGAGATAACCAACCATAACATATACGCATGCCGCCACTTTAAGCAAACCGCACGAACGTGCTTGCGTCGCCTAAAGGTAGCATGTCTGATTCTAGATCGATAAGTATTGGGTCTGATTCCCTCAACCTGCCGTCTCAAAGGTAAAGCCTGAGTTGGCAGCTGTCACCAACTCGTTCTTATCATGTAGTCTCGTGACGTCATGCAACTCGACGACCAGTCAGTACGGGGCCATGTCGCCTGCCGACTACCACCTGCCTGAGCCATGTCATATTTTTTTTTAACAGCTTAGAAAAATGGCAGACCTTTACTAGATGAAAAATTGTTTGCTTTCTCTCAGTCTTCGAGCTAGCTCGAGGCCTTCCTTTGACATTTTGCACAACTCTAACTTGCCGCGGCCGCCGGCCGCTGCGTTTAGATGAAGGCGAAACGGAGAGGCGTCCATGTGCTGTGCGATCTCAGTGTACCTTAAAGAACCCCAGGTGGTCGAAATTTTCAAAGCCCTCCACTACGGTGTCTCTCATAGCCTGAGTTGATTTCGGGCGTTTAACCTTATAAACCAAACCATATCTAATTCCCTTTCCCCTCAATTACTGCTATATAAAATCCGGCGGCGCTGACAAAATTTTGGTACTGTCTTGAGGATTTTCGGATAGTCGTAAATATCATGGTGAAGCAGCGCTAATACAGGACGGAGCAAGAACACAACACAGGCGCTGTTTCCACCATGATCGTCAACCAACAAGGCCAACTCCCCACTCGTAAATTATCTCGCATAATGCGGAGGTAATCGTGTTGTTTTTAGTTTAAATCAGTCCAAATCGGGACATTAAAACTTTAATGCATTTCTGATAACTTTACTGAACAGATGCATTGAAGATATCACGAAACAGGCTTTGGCGTTTCAGATTTTTTTACGTTCAGTAGAGGAGATATTGAGCAGATACAGACACTGCCCTTTCTCTTTCTTGGGTGAAGAAGGAACGACAGTGTCTGTACCTGGTTTCTGCTTACTAAGTCTAAATTCAATTCAGAAGTGCGCTATATCATTAACGCCGTAAAAATAACAGGCTAGCCATATTTCAACAATTCTTCGCCCATGAACAACGAAAAAAGTCTCGAAAGTGTGTGTGAGAAAGCACTTTCAGTACAAACTGCCTCATCATCGAGACTTGGCCTCTTTCTAGCACCCCTATTGCTGACTCAAAAGGTTGCTATCTAGTTCATTTTGAGCCGTAGACAAAGCTAGCTTTTTCTCAAAAGTGTGCGGCGCTGGAAGTATCAAATTTCATCCGTGTGACGGGACACGTACAACAAGCAACCCATGAGGTCGATACCAGCGCTGGGTTCAGGAAATCTGCTCTGTTTCCGGAGGCGTGAAACTGCAGCCGCAACGGGAGTCTGGGAATATGGCGGCATTTTAACAGTATACATAGCTGGACGGTGAATTTTATGGACCTATAATTTACACAGAACTACTATAGACTGTAAAACACTAAGGCGTAAAGAGACAACACAAGAAAGAGCAACGCAAGTCATGAAAGAACTCGCTCCACAGGCCGTCATTTTAAAGTATTATAGTTTGTACCCGCTACTTCTATGTCGGGAAGGGGCGATGGAGAGGAGTGGGAGGGAGTCATCCTCGTCATTTGGATAGGCTCGGCAGTGGATGCGTATAGATTTAAGGGAAAAAACAGGGAGGGTCGAAATACAGTTGCATTGCCTTGACTTCTATCCATAGGGTGTGCGGAGACGCCTTGGTAGAGGGATAGGGTTCTTCCACGCGCTTCCCGCTGTGTTTGCTCATCACCGATCATGTTTGTCGTCGCCACACTCGAGACGTCCCCTGCTCATCTAGATGACGTCGGAACGGGGTGAGGGGTGGGGTTCCCGTTGTCCCGGAGGTCGTTTGCTATAGCAGGCACAGCGGAGGAGCAACGTTTGCTCGGTGCCCGCGAAACAATAGCGGATCGCGGGGCGCATTCATGCGACGCTGTTCGCTCGGTATTGACGTATGCCCTTGAGTGCTGAGGAGGTGACGCACGTTGTAGGGAGGGTACTGCGCCGTAGTCATCGACTCCATCGAGTCGGCACGGCTGGCACCGCCGTATGGCGTGTTGCGCATTGCTTTGGTCATGCACTCATGCTAATTTATGCTAAAGGATTTAATTGTGGACCTCTCTTCCCTTGATATTGACCCCGGCCAAGGAAGGTTTCCGCTCTGGCGCTTGCACGTCAAAGGGGAGGGTAGTCGGAGGAGGGCTGATTTCGAACTAGAGCCCTGCGGCGTTGCGTGCGCGATGTATTTAAGGGACGCATGAGGTTTCGCGTGCAAGGGAGCGCCGCTATTGTCTTCATATAATATGCACGTTTGTTGAGAGGTCGTGAGTGACTGCACTCGGCGCGGACTGAATGGGACTGCCTTTCAAGGACCGCTGAACGGAAAGGAACTGGCGCCTGGACCAGCCATTTATATTTTTAGAGAAGGGAAGCTCAAATAAGCGAATTAATACATAGAGAGCAACATTTGAGGAGCACATGATATTACTTCGGATGGATAGAAACGAAGATTTACAAAAATGTTCTATTTGAGGAAAATAAATCTTTTACTTCGCGACAAAAGTAATGCTAACAGTCTTATCTTGCCACCACAGAAAACGCTGGGCCATTGTGGTGTGCTGTACCACGGCTGGTGTCGAAGGAGAGCACGTGCTCTTTCCTACGGCCTTGTCAAGCGCCACGAAAGAAATTAGAGCGTTTCTTCTTGAGTTACACACTCCGCTGCCACAAGGAGCGTGACCACCGCGGCGTTCGTTCCGCGCCTGCTGCAGCGGTGGCGATGGTTTTCGCCTGGTTGTGCGCTGTCAACTGCTGGTTTATTGGTATGTGCAGCACCGAAACGAAAGAAAAGAGAACATAGTTGATTTAGCTGCATGTCGCCAGTGTATTCCACATGTGAATGAAGTGTTTTTGTCAAAGCCTGCCCGTTAGAACCATCAAAAAAATGCATCATTATTTTTCAAAAGTATGACGAGCATATGACAGATATTGCTGTCTTAATTGAAGAAGGCGGTGTAATGATTCATTGTTTGGAAATTTTCAAAAGAGAATGGTAAGTTCTATTGCATGTTATTGGTTGGCATGCTGTTGCGTCTATGGGGATCAACATCTGACAGCAACTCAGGCTATATATAAGGGTAACCGTAGTTTAGGTCCTGGAAATTTCTATCACCCAGTTTTCTTAATGTGCACTAGACTGCGATGTACACGGGTGCTTTGACGGTATCGCTTCCATCGATACGCGGCCGCCGTGGTCGGATCGAACCCGAGAGTTATGAAAACCCAAACTTGCAAGTTCGCGCTCCTAGATACCGCCCTGTAAAAACATCTAACACGACTACTGTTACCAAATTTTGATTTTCTTTGACACAGAGGAAGATGGTAATCTTATATTCTGTAATGTGCATGTTGGTTGGCAGTTGCTGTCAAAATCGGCTTCGTTTTCGTAGACAGCAAATTTTTGCGTTTTTGCGAGTTGCATAGCTCATCCGAAAATAGCTCCCATTCGACACCTGAAGAAATAACAATTATTAATTCAAGGAACAAGGTTTCTCTGATACTGGCACGCTTCTCCTATACAAGTAGAAGTGAAAAAAAAATGGCTGTGGTTTAACTCCGGTTGAGCTAAAGATTTGCTAGAGAAATGTTTGGTTTAGCTTCGTTTATCGACGTAGACAGAGCCATGGTGTAGCTTATGTAGTTACTTTATTTATTCCAATTGAAATATGGAAATTACCCTAACAAATGTAAGTATATGTCTTTTCACCGCCGCCGAAATCCTTTTGTTTTCCAGTACGCAATTTCTAACTCCTCTGTCGACCTCGTCCAGTCGTACAAATACTTAGGTATCACCATTTCTAACGATTTATCCTGACGTCTACATGTGACTAACCTGATATCATCAGCTAATAAAACACTTGGCTTCTTGAAACATCACCTGCGGGATGCCCCTAAACATGTAAGACTACAAGCACACATTTCACTAATCAGAACTAAACTGGAATTCGCATCGGCCGTCTGGAACCCTCACCAAGCATATCTAACAAACGCCCTCGAAGCTCTGCAGAACAGGGCCACCAGATTCATTCATTCCTCGTATTCATACGACGTTAGCATATCATCTCTAAAATTGCAATCAGATCTATCTAATCTTTCTGCTCGCCGTCGCACTGCCAGTCTCGTCTTATTTCACAAGTTTTTTTATTCACCTCTCAGACAAGAACCCTACATCTGCGCACCCCCGCCGCGCAGATCCCATCGCATCAGTCACCCTCTTCAAGTTTTGCGCCCACGTGCCCGTACCACTGTTTTCTCTCATTCATTTTTGTGCCGAGTAGCAGCTGACTGGAACGGCCTTCCCCACGATATCGCTGCCATCACCTGCCCTGGAACATTCATGACTGCATTGAACACCTGTACTTCATAAAAACCCACCCCTTATGTAACACCCCGCAAGGGGTCTTTAAGGAAAATAAAGTGATGTGATGTGATGTAATAGTTTCGTCGAACGGCTAGCACTGCCAATAGTTCGGGCACAGCAGGATCGAATCGCCAGCCGCAGGGCAAAGCTTCAGCGCGAGAGATGGGCGCCGGAGACCAGCGATGGTGATGGCGATGCCGCAGCGTTTTCCGTTCTTTGTCTTCTTTACATTTCCCCTGCGTGAAGAAGTCGCTATCCTGGCGACTCACGGGGAAGAGACGACCAGAGGGTTGTAATATGGCTTGAGGGGCTAACATGGACAACCTCACGGCCGCTACGGCGGTGGTAGGAAGAAGGGGTGACTGGCTCGATGGCATAGTTTACAGGGGATGTGCGCTCCAAGACGCGATAAGGTCCGTGTTATTTGGTTTCTAGTTTGCTGGTGGCAGGAACGCATAGCCAAACGAAGCTGTCGGCCAGGAACGTCGGAGCAGGGGAATACAGTCTTGTGATCAGTGAAGAACTGTGTATTCGCTTCTACTTTGTTTATGGCGTATGTTGCTTCCGGTTTACCTGAATGCAATATCAAGTACAAACTTCTGGCCCAATGTGCGGTTGACTTGGGTTGTTGCGGACATAACTCCCAGTGGCACCACTCTTTCACAGCTTGGACAAATGAAGAGCCCTTATCTTGGGGTGCACCAGATATGACAGCTCAGCTTCCTCAGATTTGAGCAAAGTAGTGTCTGAGAGATGAGGGGCAGAACATAGTCGTGGAACTTGGTGCCACGTATTTATCACCCCGTAGTAAGTGCCACACGACTTAGACTGACGCGGCCGGGCTGTTCCCCATAGAGTAGTTGCAGGGATCGCTATGCAGGGAGTTAGTTTCCGTTTCACACAGAGAAGAATATTCGTGGCGTGTGAGCGTTAGAGAAGGCAAGGATGAGAAGTGGTAATAGAATAATAGCATCACGACAATGACGAAACTGCCGCATTTTAAGCCTGCGCTAGTAAAACTTCTTTTAACCCATGACATTTTGTAATATTTGCGGAATTACTTTGTGAATTTCTGTAGTTTTATTTCCAGCATTACGACTGCCATCCTGCAGACGATAGTTACTTCATGTTTCACGTCAATTCACGCGTTTCAGATGAATGAATCGCTTCGTCTTCTTTTTGCTTGTGTGTTTTGCGTATTGTAATTCCACGAAAGGTGATAAGATCGACCTTTTTTTTTACTATGTTTATTTCTTAAAGTATTCTCTTTTTTTCTTCACAAAACTGCTGCACATCTGTATTGGTTAGTCGCTTTCTATAAACAGGGTTTCTTTGTCATCGCTTCTCCCCCGTGTAATGCCTTCTTAGATCATGCCTCACCATGGCGGTGTAATGGTTAAGATGCCCGACTACTGTGCTGTAGTTGCCGGGTTCGATCGCGACCGCCCGCCTCCGGAACAAGCGTCTGTGTGCTGTGCGATGTCGGCGCACGTTAAAGATCCCCAGGCGGTAGAAATTATTCCGTTGCCTTCCACTACGGCTATTTTTCTCTCTTTCCACTTTCACTTCGACCTTTCTCCCTTCCATTACGGCGTGGTTCAGTTGTCCACAGAAATTATTGTGACTGATACTGCTCATTTCCCTTCCTGTGAACCAATTTATTATTATTATTATTATTATTATTATTATTATTATTATTATTATTATTATTATTATTATTATTATTATTATTATTATTATTATTATTATTATTATTATTATTATTATTATTATTATTATTATTATTATTATTACATAATTAGGTTATTAAGGTATTTAAATAATGAAAGAAAGGATCGAACTAACAAACATAAATATTGACTTCTTGCATCCATCGCAAAGCAAATAGCGCAGTTCTTTCGTTTCAGTTTTCTTTTCAGCTGTCGTCTTGTTTTAGCTGTATTGTTACCAGGTGTAGGCCCCTCCCTCAGCTACGTCTGCTTCATGATGCGAGAAACGAGCATGGTTCAGTCGCGAGAAACAAACATGCACCCGTCGAATAACGTAATCTCCAGAAATATAGCTCGTGCAGTTAGGTTATTGTTTAAGGTTATTAATACACTTTTGTGCACAGTTGATTAGCTGTTGAATACGCGCACCTGCTCGAAGCAGACAAGGCCTAACAGGGAACACACACGATGTGTACAGTACAGCGGGGAAGATTGTGAACGAGCCACTCGTTTCCTTTTGCTGTCTTTCGTCAGCAGCCTTCAGATGGGCCTAGAGGGAAGTGAGTCAGAAGAATGCCACATCGACCTGCTGATGGTATATGGACCCACCGGACACTATCGTTTTCCCCCTTTCTGCACTTTGTCTTGTTCTTTTCCCCTCTTCCTGACTTCCTCACGAGATACAAACGAGACACCCGTCGGTCAGTCGCGGCGGCGTCGGTTGATAAAAGGCCGGCGCGCATCAAGGACTGCGGTCAATCTTCTCAAGGCGTATCGGCAGACCCTGCTGGGCTCGTAGGTTCTCGCCAGAAACCGTGCAGTAGTATCTACAGATGCAACCTCGCGGAAAGAGCTTGAGCTCCTACGCCGGGGACAGTCAGGTCAAGCAGAACTTTTATGTATACCCCGAAGTCAACGGCAGATTTCTCGTTTCTTAAGGAAAGTGCCAAGTGTGCGTTATCATCTTTGGGGTTTCGATTCCGGATGCCAGCGTCCTTACTTACTACAGCACTGCGCAGTTTCTTTAACCAGAAAAGAGTGTCACACTCAGGCTGAGACATGCGCAAACATTCTTTCTGGCCTCCAGAAAGTACTATCCCCTCCCTTCGCCCATCCCCCATCCTTCTTTCCACTCGTGCCATCTATATGCCACGCCTTGAGCATGCTTAGGTACAGCGGCCCATGTACAGAACACGAAACGTCTGACTGGCTGGTCGCTTGGCATTGTTCTCCAGGAGAGCGGGCTTCGTCGTAGGAGTAAGAGAAGTGCTGCTGTTGTGGGAAGGGACACGCTCGCGCTGTTTGCACGCGCCATGTGCTGCGCGAGTGGACGTGATCGATGACGGCATTCCCGCTCGAGCGGACATGGGACGCCTTTTCGTTTGCTCGTCTCTTCCTGTTCCTGTTTGTTTGCTTATTTATTTGTTTCCTCTGCTTGTGCTTGCAGTGGTGACCGCGCCCTCTTGAGAGCGATGTTCCGCGTTTGTCTCCATCCGCGTATACACCACGTCGCCGTCTCGGTGTCCTTTGTGTGGCTTCCTGGTTTTCGTTCTTTCCTATTCTTTTCTCTTGCTTGCGAGAATGCAAGCGTGCGGGTGTAAGTGTGTTGTGTTGCGCGACGGTGTGTACGAAGTGCGATGGATGTTTCTTCTTCCTGCACGTTGCATAATAAAGGCATCAACCACTTCTTTATTTAGTTCTTCTCTTGTCAAACCGTTCGCAGCCACTGTTGTTCTCGGAGCATCGCTGTCACCACGCTTGTACGCGAGCTCTTGCAGTTGCGTGTTCCGACTGTCTTCCGTGCGTCGACTGCTCGCAGTTTGCCGTCCGCGCCTACGGCGGAAGTCGGTGGTTGTACTTCCGCGTAAGGCGTCGAGTTAATGATATCCTAACGGAAATGAATTGCAGGAAACGGACTTAGGCGGGGCTGAAGTGCGGAGAAAAGATAACTGATACACCGACAGGGCGACAGAGCGGATTTGGAAGAAAGGAAACTGTAAACGGGTGGAAGGTAAGGAGCCAGGCGGGCAGGTGAGATTACCGGATTTGCTAGTAAACGCACCTTTTTACCGTTCCATACCTGAGTTAACGCACCCATTTTACCATAGACCTTATTTTACTTGACTACTCGTATTCGGTATTACTGGGACGTCTTGCAGCAGACCAAGAAATTACCTGTCGATTACGCCGGGTGATATACAGTATTTACCTGTGCATAATCAAATGGGTGTACCTAACGACTTATTCTTGTTGCCCAGCCTACACAATGAAAACGAGAATGAATGTGAGACACGCTGACGGAGAAGCTCGCTGAGCGAGGGAGCATTTCAGAAAATGTTGACTGTAAGCAAGCTACGTTGCCCATAGTGAGAAACATGAATGGATGCCTGTTTTTATCGAGATGGCTAGCCTAGAACGTTTTTGAAACATAACACAGCCTTTCTTTTCGCTGGCACTCTTCCTGCGCTGTATTTGTGGGCTTTCATCCCACGGTGTCTTTCATTGTGATCAGGAAATAAAGAATAAAAAGTCGTATATATCGTGACAGCCGATTAACCAGCGTGTTCAACAGCAAAAGCAGTCTCTCGCAGTACATTGCACATCGTCGCTTACATCAACTCCAGTCTCCGAGCAAAAGATTTCGCACGTCCTGCTAGGTTTGACTACATTAAAATCGGCCGTTTTTTATTATTAATTTCGCTATAATGGCCTCTTAATATGGCGAGGAAGTGAGTTAAGGTAAGGTGCTTTATTTCTCCTTTACAATGTACATTTGGGAACGAGCATATTTGAGGAAAAAGGTTGCAAGAGCTGGTTTGTTAGTCCTAAGACCCGTTTATTGGCAGCAGCAGCACTGAGAGACGACCGCGCAAAGAAAACTTTGATAATCAAATACATAAAGTTAACCGCGACACAATATTTTACGCTTTTTAGAACACCTGTTTGATTGTTATAAACTTAAAAAGAGCTCTCTAGCGGATTTCTTGCACATATGGTGGCATGGCGCACACATGGGAAGCTTGCCGGAATCAACGTAGGTATGAGGCATCGGTACTCAAGCTTATCCTTTGAGGCTTGGCGGCTTGACAGTTCTGTTGGGCTATTGTGCAAAAATGTTTCAAAATTTTACACCCAGTTGCTGTATCCTTCCTTCCAAGGGACGTTCTGGTCCTTTCTAGGGGAACGTTCAAGGTTCGCCATAAGAGTAGACACGATATCACGTTTTACATCGTCGTTTCATTCCGCAAACCTTTTTATTATTTTTTTGTTTAGGCCTGTTTTTGGTGAAATGAAGGCACAGTATCTGTCTCGCTTCTCAGGTAACACCTACACTTATAATTACCGAAATATAGTCGGAGGTACATATCTCGTCTGTTCTAGTCCATATCGCAAACTAGCGTCCAACGGGACTGGTAGGATGATGCGACACAACCCTGAACGCGTTTGTGTTCAATGCGATGCAGCCGCTGTTTAGCGGCTGCAGGCCATTTTGATGTGAAATCACGTGCGTCTGAGATGTGCTTCGCGTTACAAGCGCGACAACGTCGACGCTGGCTTTTCTGCGACCCGGGAGTCTTGACGCCGCCGTGTTAAAACCCAGCAGGCTGAAATCATTCCGCTGCCCTCCTGTGCTGCTTATTCCTCGGGTTAGAGTGGGGGATATTTAGATTTTCATTTCATTTGTTAATATTTCTTCAACACAATACATATCATCACTGTCTAGGTCCTTAGCCAAAGGCTAGTTATGAATTCATGCAATAAAATCAAGATTATTGAGGACATATGTTTTCTACTCCATGTCACAATAACACAGATATAAATGCTGGAAAAATGCAAAGCGTACAAGCAAGTTAGTTCAAACTACAGAAATACAGAAGAGCTAGTGACTGCGTAATAAAATAATAGACATACAAATGCAGAAAACTAAAGAAAAATAAATGCATTACCTGCAAGTAATGGCAAATTAACATAAAATAGAAGCGTGTGCATGGGCTGATAGCAAAAAATGCAAAAGCAAAAAAAAAAAAATATGATAGCAAGAGCAGTAACCTTTATGCAGAATAAACGCAGTTGCCTTAGAAGTGATCATTCGATGATAATATGTATAGCAAACCCAACGTCGATAATGCAGAGAACAATAAGAGATAAGCACTAAGCGATTTGCAGTGCAAATCAGGTAATTATTTCTGACAGAAAAATGTGTTTAGTTAAATGGAAGGACTGCACAAGAGATTTAATCCAAATTTTTACCACTTGATATTCAAAGCGGCGCTGGCCATAGTCGCTGCGAGATGTGGGGACCAGGAATCTTCCCTGTGCTGCTGAACGGCTGTTAGTTGGGGCTCTATGGAATGTGTTCAATGGAAAGGGGAAGGCGCCGGACAGGACTCTTAGTACGAGTAGTGCAACGCAAAAATCTCGAAGCTGTAATGCCAGCATTATTTGGAGCCTAAAAACATATGAGGGATACGATGTAGAAATTTGTCATGGAAGCCCGATCGAAGGGTGTGGCGCATTTCGCTATGCACGCATGCTTATAAGGCATATCAAACGGTATTGCGACCACAGCAAATGAATGGTAATTGGCGAGCAGTAATCGGTTTGGAAAAGGAGGGCAGCACTTACAGTGTACGTAAATGGGCCGTCCGCTGCTGTAGATCTGACATCCCAGCCTGTACGAGACGTCATGGCGAAGCTACTTGTTCGTGAGAAATGGAACGATAAATGACCAACGAAAACATCCTCGTCCACTTAAGCGTCTACGAGGAAGAATTGGCACTCATCAAAACCGTGCTATCATCTGGAAGTGAACCGTGCAGTGCCGCAGAAGCTCGGGCTGGATGCAGCAAAGAGTTTCAGTTACTCTCGCTAAGAAAGCTTTCTGTACTCCGCAGTAACTTGTCCCACGAGTACTACGTGTGCCTGTGCTGCATGGTATTAGCGGGGCGATCTAAAGACCTTGGTTTGCCCTCGCGTCTTGTGATCGGCTGCACGTAGCTGGGGCTGTTTTCCCCAATCCTCCGCTAGTTTATTGGAAATTATCGTCGGCACCAGCAGCGACAGCCGACGTACCTCAAATTGCTCTTGTGGTTTCCTCGTAGAGATATCATTGATGCTCTGGAAACCAATGGTGAAGAAGCACGCCACAGCGGTTAGCGTTAATTTCAGTTGCCTTTCACGTTTTTTGGTTCATCACGAAGAGTGCTGACAACGTTGAAAATGTAGCTCTTATAGCCCCCGACAGTTTTGCAAGGGCTGGCACTAGTTCAACTTGTGGAAATATCCACAATGTGAACGCATCAAGCGCACTACTAATACGGGGGGCTTTTCAATGGGAACTGTTGACACAGTGTGGACATTGAATGAGCATTGTACTGGGTGGTCTGTCCTGTAATACGTCGTCTCGGCTACAACATTATTTGCAACTACATCGAGAGTAGTAATTCAACGTTATAGCAAAGGAACTTCGTCGACGTGTATTTAAAATGAATGTTCAGTCGTTTGAAAGCGCGATCAGGTGGCTCTGCGGGATTTAAAAGTGCTGAAAGGGAGGTAGTATATGTCACTAAAGCGATACGATGTGGCGGATGCGACGATTGTCGTATTTAGTAGCGCGAAACGCGCCCAGTTGAGCCAAGCACGTTTAGACATGTCAACTGTGTGAGCCCTTTCAGAAGGTAAGCCTACTGTTAGCAGCTGAAAGACTTGATTTTGTTTATTGTTATTTTCTTCTTTTGCATTTTATTGCATGTTCACGTTTCAGGCAAATAAATCTTGGGATATACATTATTTGATTAACCTGGCAGTCGCTGTTGCAAAGGCAGCGGATTCGGGGCAGCTATAGTATTGTGATTTCAACATAGCGATGACCGAATGTTCAGAGCTCTATATTTGAGGCGGTATCCCACTGTTGATCCTGATGATATAGAAAGCCCACAGCAGACTCTGTAACATTCTACGAAATGGAGATACTAAGAGTACAGCCTTTCGAGTACACTCTAACTACTCGAAGCATAGACGTTACTCAGAAGCCAGTCATAGGTTTCATAAGCATACTACATTGTGTTCCAGTTATGGCGATGATCTGTCCTTCCCTTGCACACTCCGCCTTTTCTTTCCCCTTTGTCCCCGTTCGGACACAAGTCCGCTTACAATCACTTTTAAATTTATTTTTATTTTTTAATTCTTCTTTATTCTGTGTTCTGGCATTCTTCCTTTCACCACATTTTGCAGGAAAGTGCCAAAGGCATTCGTGCTTGAAACCCTTCCTTCGTTCAGAGAAGCCCCTTGTTAAGAAATTTCGCCGTATATAGTTCATTGCCTCCTTATCAAAGGGTAAATAAAGTGTATTCGCAACAAATGTCGCCGTAAGAAGCGACGAACCCTGCTTGCAGTTAGTGCTTTCGGGACGTTGGTATTTACACGTGATAGTGGGGAATGGTGGTTGTCAAATCCGTCCGGTTTGTCCAAGATACTATATATGCTTCCATTACTGCCGCCTCTTTTAGTACGATATTCGCTCTCTTCGGCTATTTAGGTCATTGGCTTTTTTACCTCGGCAGGCACTCAATCGTAGTACGCGATTCACATATGCGAGGAGGTCATAAGCTCTCTAACTTTTAAGCAGCGGAAAGAAAGAGAAAAAGAGGGCAGGCGAGGGAAGGAAGCGTTGACCCCCTGAGAGGCAAAAAGCGGCGTCCATTAATAGAAGGAAATGTGAGACGGCTCGGACCACTGCAAAGAGTATAGCTATTGTTTTGCAGTTTTTTTTTTTTTATGCTTTTCGCCTTGTGGTGTGGGACCTATACGAGAGGGACCCCTTCTGATGTTAAGGGCATCACCTTATGGAGCTGACAGCTGTCATGGATGGTGAATGAAACGAACAAGGAACGAGATCATCGTGTTACAGCGGCCTTGAAGTCGCCATCAGCACTAAAATTTACAACTCATATTGAATCACCTCGCGTGTATATTTATTCAAATACGTTGAATGCATGCAGTAGGATTCATGTGAGGGCATCACAGGAGCAGTCTGAAGCTAGGCTAGCTTGCAGATGCATAAGCATGTGTGCTACAAGGGCCCAAATATGGTCGGCGACTTGATGAAGAAGCCATTTGAATATTCTTCTGAAGTTCCTTAATTCACTTGAGCTTGATAAGCACGCGTTTAATTGGCCCCTTTTTTCAAAATACGCAAATATGGGAAATTTTTTCGATTTATGTATATGTCGGGTGCGGCCGTATATATAGGAATTCTCTCCCCTCCACACACACACACACACAAAAAAAAAACTTTTTTTTTTTTTTGCTCCTTGGAGCTACGCGCTGAGAAAGAACGATGCAAAGAATCCTTGAGGAATATTGTTCCTTGCTGCCCCTTCTTTGTAGGCTACGTTTTAGCAATCACATGGTAACGTAGATTTAATACCAGTCATCCCAAACTGTCCACAAACTGTCCACAAATTGTCTTTGAGTGATGATGGTGGGGACACAGGTGGCCGGTAAGTTCGCGTGCTCCGTAAAAAGGTGTCGGCCTAATCACACTTTCAAAGCAAGACACGACACATAAGTTGAGGTTTGCACACCATGGGGGAGATGACACGAATTAATAACAAAAATTGATTTCGGGCTGGACACTTGGTTTATCGGTAAATCCTTCTTCAGACCTCGCAGCAGGCCTTTCGACTAGGACTCGCGAGGCACAGCCCGGTGAGTTCGAGTAGGGTGTCACAGTTTGCGGACAGCTCAGCTGTCTTTTCTTTTCATTTTCTTTTGGGAACAAAATGCGGCCGTTACGCAGATTGCTTGCGGTTGTTTTTCCTTCGGCCATGCCATTTTCTTTATCTTTGCATTCAGCACCCAAACCTATTCGCCATGTCCTTTAGCGGCTTCAAGTGTCTGCTGCCTGACGAAGATTGATCATTGTGTTTTGTAGAGACCGCAGAAAATAAGTTGGGACAAGGAAAAGGTCAACGGGAAGTGAAAATAGAAATAAAAAGCTCACGAGCGCCTTAAGGCAGCGGCGAAACAAAGTTCACGCGCAGAAAGCATCAACGCTACAGACGAGCATCCGGGAAAGTGTTTAGCCTCCGTGACGTCCCCAACCCGCCCTTTCTGAGCAACCGATTCTTTCGGCTAATGCCGAGCTTTCCTTGCTGCCACTGATATGCTGTCACCACTATGTTTCGCCCCAAACTGTGCAGCCTTTATCGAGATAAACGCAGTATTGGGTGTGTCCATGTTGGTTAGTTGGTTCTTGGCTGGCGCAATGCGTCCACGACCAATTGGAGCGCTGCTGATTCTGTGCACTGGTGAAATACGTGCACAGCCAGTTTGGAAATAGTGGGCGGTCAGTCTGCGTCGAAATGCTGGCCAATCACTGTTGATTCCGTGTTACTGCAATGCATGAACGTTGTTGGAAGAATTAACTTAATGGACAGAAAGGGAGTTCTGAATGACTTAAAATGGGCGTGTGTGATGCTTTGTGAAATCAGCTCTGGCAATTTCACTCGAGTAGGCCGTATGGAGAGCAGAATCGATATATTTTGCTGGACTGAATGACACGAAATGCGCAACTGAATTGAAAGAGTAGCCGGTGAGGCTAGTAGTATCTCTTTATTTGATGCGATGGTGGCGAAAAAGAGGGCTGGCTGGAAACTGATGTCTACTATTTCTAGGACTACTTGGAGGCCTTACTCCTCTAGTGGAGAAACTTATGTGCTTCATAAAGCTCGATGTTTTATCGACGTTGCACTTCTAGAGCCACAGTTAACATTCCCTGTCACCCTCGTCGTCACTACGAGCTCCAGCAGCAACATCCCCAAAGCTGCATCGCTTTGCGGAGAGAACGAGTGGAGGCATGACCTTGGCTCGCAAAAACATTTTTCCGGCCTGGAAGATGGAGGCGCCAAATTAGTTGCCGGGAGGAGGGGTTGTATTTCGCCGGTTGCGAGACTAATTTTCTCGACGTGTTTTTTGCTGGCGTCAAACTGAATTCCCGGAGTGGCACTATTCAATGATACCTGTCGAAGACGCCCGTTGATGTGCGTGCATGCGAGTACGTGTGCTTACGAGCATGCGTACGTGTGAGATGGTGTGCGTGCATCTGCCACCCGTGTCACCAACTTTGCGCCGCTTGACCGTATAGCTTTCCAGCTAAAGACTTCTCGCGTGACAGGCGCGCGAGTTGGGTGCGGATGTCGCGTTGGAATGTTTCCTGGTGTTTACCGAGGCACGCTGCTGTGACGTCACTTTCTGGATACGTAGGGCAGCAGGTACGACTGTTTATGAAAAAAAAAAACAACCGACATGTAGGTGGTAGTGTATTCTGTGGCTGAGGCACGAATAAAGGCTAAATGTAAAACTCAAGTCCTCAAAGTGTAAAATAACATGAAACTTGCCGTGGCTGTGTGTTTACAGAGTGAGAACTTCAGTTCGTTATTTAGTCAGGAGCATAGCTGCTCGACGCATACTAGGTGGAATATTTATATTATTTATATATTCAAGTAAAAAATCAAAGAAACACTTTTTACAATGACAACTTCGTGTCGTAGAAGGCAAAGGTTGTGTACCATCGTTTACATAGTGTGCTCGCCTGTTTTCCGATTTTTTTTTTTTCGATGCACAAGTTGTTTAAAAATTCAGGTACGCTCGCAAAACGCATCTGGAATCAGCAAAACGCTGACTTTCTAGCAACTGCTATTTAATTGAAAAATGCATTTGTAACGAAAACGGCAAAAAAAAAAAAAAAGAACGGGCTAAATACGGACTTTACGTTGACTACCCTGTTTCATACCGTTGTTTTCCAATTTACTTTATGCTTTCTTGTTTAAAATTCCTTAAAGCGATCGAAGAGCTCAGCATCTCGAATATGGTGCCTTGCTTAATCGTCTTGCAGTACCTCTGTTTATTTTATTTACTTCACGTACTTTCAGGGTGGGAGACATTAATGATGGGAGGGATTAAAAACCTTCCACAATATACAATACGACCAGTAGCATATGGATACACATTTAATGGCATCTATTACTATAATGCATGCTATTATCTAGATTACGACGACGTATACATAAAGGTAGTTTAATTCATTCGACGTGCTTTGCTGCAGCGGCTGTTAAAAGCACGAGTTTTTCCTGGTCACCCCGACACTCTAACGGTGAACTGTTATCCACGCTGGCGGTTTCGTCCCCAATACGCGATCGCCATTCCACTATGCACCCTTCTTTTCCCCCACCTTCCTCGTCACTCTGCTTCTGCAATCAAGTGCTTCCCTCGAGAGGGGATGGAGCGCTTCGTCGCCGCGAATGCCTTGTGCATCGCGCTCGCAATCGTTTCCTATCGGACTAAATGGAACGCGTTTTTCTTCCCGCGTTGGGGAACCGTCCGGGCTTTGAAATGGCTGCGCTCTTCCGAAACGAAGAGGAAGGTATAATTACTGTGAGACTCTGTAATTTTGCGGTCCCAATTATTCGTTAATAAGGCGCTTCGTGCGTAAACCGCAGATCGAAACCGAGGATTGCTTCCTTGCATCGTGGTTTTTAGCCGCGAAAACCATGAAAAAGGCTTCACCTTGCGAATACGCCACTTTTCTGAGCGTTGAGGCGTGTGGATGCGCTCATGGCAAACAGCAAGGTTGGAGAGAAGCGGATAGCGGTGCAGTGGAATTACCACTGTAACCCTTTCGCTTCTTGCAAGGTAGAGCGCCTGGAAGTCTATTTCCTAAGTGTTCAGGGTATGTTTTTCTTTTTTTTTCTTTATATTTGAAAGAGTAGGGCTTACGCGTAATTTGCAGATGGTGCGGCCCTAGCTTACTCCGTGTTGTTAGGAGCGCACATCTTTCGGCCATAATTCAGGAGTGCACAACAACGGAGATTAAACTGTGGTACCATCAGAGAGGTGTGCTCGTTGGAGTTTGGAAGACGCTTTAATGGATACAAATAGTAGAACTAACCACGTGCAGGGGGTATAAAAAAATGAGGAACTCACACAACACGCTCTTTTCTTTTTCTTTTTTTTTCTCGAAACCGGTTTCTAAATGCGGTCTTGCGCGCCCTTGCATTTCGTGTTACTTTCGCCCAGCGAAACTCGGTGGAATTAGCGGCTTGGGAAAGTGAATAAGCTAATGGCGCTTAGGCGCGCCTGTTTCCAATCGCTTTTTTCCTGTCTATTTCCTGCTTATGCTATTTACAATAGACAAGCTCGCTTGCTTCTTTCGTTTTATTGCGCCACGATTTCGCCGTTTCACGCTCTTTTTATCTTACAGTAAATTAAAGCCCGGTCAAGGCTTTGTTCGATCACAATGCATCAGTAATTACCACATATCCCTCTCTTGGTGGGAAGAGAAAGTATCTTCTGTTCTCTTCAAGCAATTATTAATCCATTATTACACAACGAGAACGGACATATATATAATATGTTTGAAGAATGAAGCGTTCATGCAGGACCATTCAGATTTTATGCAGCGATTGCGCGGTAACTGCGCGCGACCAATTTAAGGAATGCTTTTGACGTGGATTGTCCATTTTTCGCTTGCTTGTCAATTCGTTTGCTTCCGATTATAATTACGGCGCTACTCAAATTCATTGCCTTTTAGCTTTCGTAAGCAAAAAAGCCCACTTCTGTATTCTATGGCCAGCTATCTTCTCGCTCGAGAGCCCTCGTTGAATGCATTTGCATAATGAAGAGATGAGCTGGGCTTCATCAGTGTTTAGAAAACTTCGTTCGAGTCACGAATTGAGTGGATCACTCATCAAAACTTCACTGCAAAGCTCACTCCTCAAAATACCCCGTCGTATGTCAGGTGCAGAGGCGTTCATAATTAATAGAAAAAAACTGTATTCGGTCCAAATTTTGAAATCACTTACATTGCGAGTAACTACTTTACCCAATAAGGTCAATCCCTACACCGTGGAACGTTAATATTTGGGCAATGCGGTCACTAGGCAGCCCGTGCGCTTGAGCTTCAATGTCGGGCTTACTCAATGGTAATAAAGGCGAAAATGAAAAAGCAAAGGGCACATGTGGTAAGAATTGTTCCCTTTTCCACTCTTTTGCTGTGCTTGTCATTTTTTGTCCCGCACCTTCAATGTTGAGGTTAATTGAGGGCAGACTGATATTCCTCGCACTGAATTCGTAGGCAAGGCTGTAACGTTACTGACGTTACAATCCCGTGTCATGACATGCGGAAGCTGTCAATTTCACTGGCGAAGACAAACAACAGAAATATATAGTGGTGAAATGAGATCTTGGAGCCATTTTTGTAAGAGAGACTTTCACAGTTTATTCTTTCTCCTGAGTTGCAATGGTTAACAGCGGCTTTGAAAGCTGATAACTGCTTTTAAAATTAGGTTTGCCTTTAAATGGCAGCTGCCGGAGACAGAAACGCGAAATGTTCATTCAAGAAAATAATATTCACAAATCATGTTTTTTTTTTTCTTTGCCGCGAGCTATAAAAAAGAACTTCCTGAACAGGCTGAATAATTGGCTGGTTGTGCATATACCACGTTCACACGCAGCGTAAATGAATTACTTTACACTGGCCACAAAGTTGATTAGCAGTCTTCAAATAATTGTGTATAAAATTTGCAGTCTGCCTGAACTCACACATGGCATAAAAACCTAGACGGCATCGAAATTAAATTAGCGACAGCGCTGCGAGAGGGGAGAAGAAAATTGAAGAAGTCAACGTTGACAGACTGAATTCGGGATAGCAAATTCCAAGTAATGCTATTCAAGAGGAAATCTAAGCGAGACAATGAACACGCTTTACTGTGAAGGGGTAATCGAGGGAATGTTGAGGTAACTGAGCAGAGTTTAAAGAGAATAATACTTACTCAAGAGCTGCAGGCACTCGGTGGAGACACGAGACTAGCAAGTTTGCAGGTGAAAGGTGGCTGTGGCTGAGCAAAGACGCTGCTAAGGTAACTGAAACCGCATTTTGACCTGCATTGAACTTACCAGGGCCTGTGATCGCTTTGACGACCGATTCGGTCGCAATTAAGTCCATAATTTGCTTTAATAAAAACAAAATGCTGCGTTATGTACAGGGTGATCCACTTCCAGCTGTAACACGGTAACTGCATTCAAAGCAGCCTTGCGTCGGATGCAGGCGCTTATCGAAGCGAAGCGATATATGCACAGTGGGAGACGGAAATGATGCTTCGCATGGCCTGCCGCCTATGGCCGGGTCGGAAGCAATGATCCTTTGAAAGCCGTGGCCGTGTTATAGCTAGAAGTGGATCACCCTGTACATTACTGCACAAACGTGGAGAAACCACGTGATCGGCAGCCATCGCTGATTTTCTATATAAAAATGCGCGCCTAAAAAAAAAAGAATACTCACGCAAGAGGGCAAGGATATCATGGGGGTTACAATTTGCAAATCGTTAAAACAACCGCTGCGCCGTCAGGAGCCGCTGGCATGCAGTCTTGTCAACTCCCCTTGTCTCTCTACTTTTGCGCAGCACTGTGCGTTCCAGTTGCCTTCAAAAAGTGTCAGAATTCTCAACCATCCTCATGCTTGCTTGTCGACCACGGTACGAGATCATTGAGTCGGTGAATCTTAATCCGCTCATACAAACAACCAGTAGTCGCGTTATATAAGGCGGTATTATTCCTTTTCTGTTTAATTTGGCCGTACTTCAACATGATGGCAGCATCGAAGGAAAGCAGCGAGCGGCCATGTCGCAGAAATCATGACAGGTTTCTCGCTGTTGGTGATAGCCGTCGCCACTCCGTTAGGCAGGATATCAGGTGCGGTCGCTAATGAGTGACTTGTCCGGCCGCTTCCTGCGAACACTTGCAAACTGCGGCTTCTTCATCCAACAGTAACTAATGTCAAAGGACCAAGTAGATCCTGAATGAAAAAATGAACGATGGCTACTTATTATATATGCTCCAAACTTCTCGGCATTGGCCGAGCGCACGTCGTTGTATCCACACCAACACGGCTGCAGGGGCCATCACCTGCTCCCGCGCCTGTTGAAAACGGATAAAAATCGGGTTTTAGAATAATTTTTTGGTCTTATCCTCGAAGAAAGAGGGGGAAAGGAAGAGATGAAAAAGTCTTTTTAGTGAAAATTAACTCAGACATTCCCAGGTGCGCCCCTAAGTCCAGAAGCCCTCTAACCGTTCTCTCTAGATTGGCCCGCTCGACCAGTCGTAGCTGATCGGCGGGTCGCGTGGCCAGAAGAGCGGCACACCATGAGAAGGGGGTGGGGTTTTCGATTGGGGGAACGCGGACGGGATGTGGACATTCCCAGGGGTAATGATAGAGAGTGGGAAGCGTGGCGTTGCAAGTCGTACAGTACAGTGAGATGACCACGGGCTCAAAGATGTAGACGAATTGAGAAGATGAGAATGAGTTTATCTGGAGTTTTCGCTAGCACGTGTTTTCAATGTAATTGAGCGTGTGATGTGGCGACGGGTAGGTGACGCGGAAACGATGGTAGTTGTGGACAATGATATTGTAGTTAAGGCGTTCGATGAGGCTGCTTATTGAATGGTTGAGGAGGCCATCCGTTGGCGCCCGGAGGCTCGGCTCTCGAGCATACGCATTAAGCACGCTCATTTCCGGTGATGTCATCGTGCCCAGGTACCCGTGTGATGGCGATGGGATGGGGAGAGTTTAGTGTAGACAATGTCCAGGCGGGTGAGTGTGGGAGGGTCGCTCGCAGGGGATATTGGTATGCTGTTTAGGAGTATGTGCGTATCGTGGTGTGATGAGTCTGCAGCAGACTGATGTGTGCGATAGCGAGTGCGATGGCTACGCATTCGGTTTTCTTTAGGGAAGCATCGTAATAGAGGGATTCTGATATTTCAGCTACCTAGTGCTAATTAACGGGCACTTTTGCACTGCTCCTCTATAGAAACGTAGCCGCCGCCGTCCGCGGCCGGGATTTGGTCACGCGTCCTGGAGCAGCTAGATGGCGTTACGTGTGATTCCGAAGAGCGGTTTCCATCAGCGCCTCTCAAAACGTATCGCAAATCTAGTGCACCTGTTGATTTTGTCCTTTAAACATTTCCACTGCTTTCATCCTTCCCCTCGTAGGGTTTAAGCTTTATGTTTTCGTGGTGCAGAAAATACTACCGAAAATTCATACCTTTCTGCCACTTTTTCTAGCCTCTTTCAGAGTTTCTGATTTTTCCTGGACGTTGGTCCTAAGCATTCCTTTAGCAACCGACCCCAAGGCTAATTTCGGTACCTGCTACCGACTATAGAGCGGTCTGTATTTTAACGCTGTGATGCACCTTTTCATGGCATGGCCGTAGTAGTGGATCCGTAAGCATTGATCAGCAATGTTGCGTTTTATCAGCTTGGGATGAGCTGAGTCGTTGGAAATCAGATCATTTTCAGCAGAAGTGGGTGTCAAATTTATTTCTTCTATACGCCCAAAAAATAGAAGGCAGATTTTAGAGGAGATTTCATAAATAAATGCGAGCGCTGGATAAGCGTGTTGAAATTTCATACCTTACGGTGGTGTGCACTACACGCAGCGTGTAAAACCGTTAAATGTAATGTGTTGCAATATGGCGCTCGTTTTGTTGCGGGACGTTTTACTGCACGTGCGGGCAAATTTTTCTTGCTAACCGACGTCGCTTGCTCCTTATGACGGGCCTCCTTGTCGAAGTACAGCTAACGTGGAGACTACGCGTACTTAGTTATGTGCGGAAAGGTACCGGCAAGATCCTCGTTGTCCATACAATGAAAAACTCGTTCCTGGAACTGAGGGTTTATGTGGAAGTCTCTTTTCCGGCCGATACAATTGTCCCTGCATCTTCCGGGATTGAAGTGGTCCGCAGAACCAGCATCCGTGTCTGTGCTTATCGACCGGTCTCACTAAGATGAACAGTTTCCGCGAAGATTGGCTTCCGGCCCATTGAGACCGCACTCTCCATGCAATCAGTCTTCGCGAAGTCGTTCTATTCGAAGGCGAAAAGTAGCGAGGCTGTTCGGCATTCTGTCGTGGGTACAAAGCTTTGTCCTCCGTGTTCATCGTCAACATCCAAGCACCTTAAGAAAATGCATTCTTTGGACTTTCTTACTGAATTAAAGCGAATTAGAGGTTCGGGAGGAGAGGGAGGGGGAAGTTCATTACACTTTACGACATTATTGCCGAAGAAGTTTTCTGCCTATAGAGTACTGTGTCGCACACCAAATCTTTAAGGATGCCCCGAAAGCTTCTGTGCTGATCGCTTCCCTTCAAATGCTGGGTAATTTGTTGAAGCAACTGAGGCAGGAACTTTATAGTGATCAAATAGAAGACGTCATTCCAGGCGTCATTTCAGATTCTCCTTATAGTGCAGTAATAAGATGGCCGCGCTCTAAATGATCAAAATATCGGCTTCCCCAAGTAGGCAACCTGGAGAATTTTAGATCTCTCGGTGTGTTTAGCGATATGCAGGACCAACGAGGCTATATTTAAAGTTCCTTAAAGCTTAACTGCCTCTCAAAAGCCATCACCACCAAGGAATTATAATAATGCGACAGCATTTAAATCCCAACCCTCACTAATTGGTCGACAGAGTATACGACGCCATGAAGCCTCGCGATGTGGCCGAGGTGGCGGGTGCGTTGGCAGGTAGTATGAGCACTCACGGTGTCGGACTTAGCGTCAGTTGGCAGCTACGCCTAGCAGCGAGCAGACGTCTCTGTAGAGCTCCGCTTATTAGATGGGAATGAAGTCAGACTTAATCAATGCCCCCTTAAGAAAAAGAATAAAGTTTGTTTATTCATGAAAACAGGTATTACATAAATAATAGAGAAGGAGGTCCCAGAGCTCAAGGCTGTATCGGTACCTCCTATGGATGGGTGTATAAACTTATGAAAAGTATTATTGGTACAGCAAAAGCAGTCAAAAGAGGCAAAACCGGCGAACACACTATGGTAAAAAAAAAAAAAAAAAAAAAAGGAATTCAATACAAGCTCGAAAATTTCATGTGCGGCCGGTATTGTTAAAATAAAGTAGTTGAAAATTATATACAAAGTGATACATCTTCCCAATGGGCATATGAAAAACACTCATGAATTGAATGTGAAAAAAGCGGTATGTATATAAAGAAAAAGCTTGTTTGAAAGTTATGTGACACTATTGTGATAATACGGATAACAGTTGTTGTTTAAAACCGGACAGAGATGGGGATTGCTTGACATGAGAAGGGAGGTTATTCCAAATTTGTAAAGAAGCAAAAAGGGCCGTGTGCTTGCCGCAGTTCGTTCGAACGATAGTGCCGAACGGTAGTGCCCTGTGCCGATTGTAGTGGCAAATCTGCTAAAATGGATAGGCGACCCAGAAAGCATGTCGATGAAGAAGCTGTATCTCCAGCGGCACAGGCTCAGCGTATTCCGTGAGCAGCAACGACGGATGAGTGGAAGCAAGCCGAGCAGAATTCAGTCTTAATTCTATCGCATTACCGACGCGTTATGTACCTGTTGTCTAGATTTTTCATCGGTGACTTTAATTGTTAAATACTAGCGGTTTATTCATTCTGCAACGAATGCAGAACAGGTGTCTTCAATATCGCATGAATGAGTATTCACAGGGGGCGCCCATTGATCCTGAATGAAAGTAGAATCCTGCAGGCGCTTCACTGGTACCGGAAAAGGCATTGCGAATATGCGAGCGCTATGCTGACGTCAGAACGGCTAGAAAAGCAGCTTGGCAATGCGTTTTGGTAAATATTAGCCTACAGTCCCTCTCTAATTAAAAGTGACTTTAGAATGCGTTCATTGCTTAATTGAAAACGTAAGGGTAAACGTCGACCAACGACAAAAAAGATTAAGAGAAGTTAACAAATTTATAATTGTTATTATACCCGACCAGACGAGGTACCATCTAACTCTCAGCTTTCGATGAGTGGCTCTCTTAATGGGCTTAGATTGTGGACGTGCTTTATCGGAGGCTTCAAATTTCAGCCAGTGTCTGACCGTGGTAATAGATTTGTAATGTATATATATATTGTGAGCCTTCTGTGAACGTTCTTTAATTTGTACATGCCATGATCTTCCTCTTTCATTTGTACATGCCATCATCATCGTCCCGCGGCGCCGGCTCCGGCGCGCGCCTGGGTTTTGTCATCGGAGTAAAACGCCAGACACGGCATCCCTTGCCTTGCCGTCTCGACCTGGCCTTCTTTCAAAAATATATATATATATATATATATATATATATATATATATATATATATATATATATATATATATATATATATGAAGGAAAGAAGCCAACAGTCGGCGAGGCCAAAGAAAGCGTTGGGGATGGTATTTTGTCTTTTTTTTTTTAATGTTTACTTGGATAATCACAGAAATTAGTAGTGTAATCTGTTTAGGGGAAAGATAATTAAACACAAAGTAGAAGAAAAAACAACGTGCCGATGGTGGGAGCCGAACCCACGACCTCCGAATATCGCGTCCGGTGCTCTACCAACTGAGCTACATCGGCCGCTGTCCCCCCTGCTACTTGCTTGGGTATTTATGTTGTCTGTATACGAACCTTGAGAGTGTTCACCAGCGCCACCCTCAGCCAAAGCGGCGGACGTGGAACGTCCTTTGTTACCGCCAGCGTCACGTAGAACGTGATCAAGAGCGAGGGCGAAAGCTATAGAGAGAGAGAGAGAGAGAGAGAGAGAGAGAGAGAGAGATAGTTTGCTTGTCACATAAAGGAAAGGTTCATAGCGCAAAAAGACACTCACAAATAGGCACAAATTGTTGTTTTTCTCCTCTAATGTGATGGTACATACCCACACAGGGGGATCAGCCAAGAATTGGGGTGCAGAGAGGCACAAATAGACACACAGGACCGGCACTGATTTCAACTTCTTTCTCGGAACATCACATACAAACTTCTTCTTCAACATCCAAATGCTCCCATAAAGTCAGCAACAAATTCATCATAGCATTTTAGGCCAACCCTACCTACCAACATTTAACAGTCGACCTTCACTACTACACAGCGAGAGAAATGGTTCACTAATACATTTTGAACCAAGTCTTTTTAAAAACGAGGCTTCTAGCAGTTCACGAGCAAGGTTATCCCTGCTCCTGCCTACAATCTTAATTTCTTTGAACTTCGGTTCACATTTTGTCTTGAAATCGCACGATTTCCAATGAACATGTAAATGTAAATTTTGATTGTTTTTTAGAGAGCGCATATGTTCTGCAGCCCTATCGTTCACACAACGCCCAGTTTGTTCAATGTCTACCTTTTCACAGGTTAAGGGTATTGGTAAATAACCCCTGTGGCGCATTTGACAAAGGGCTTGACATGCTTTTTTTTGCAGCCTTGTCTTCGACCGGCATTGCCCATGACTCGTCCGGACATGCCCTTAAAAAGAAAACATGGAAGCGATAATATGCTGGGGAGACGATGCACAGAGGCTAGACTTGAAGACAAAAAGCGAGCAGTAAAGTGAGACGTGAATAATGGGCGCACTGGCTTCATAAAAAAAAAAAAAACGTTTTCAGAGGCGTTCGCCATAGATAAACTTGTTAAATGCTGTTTACCTCATGTGTTTGTGAAGTTTCTAGTGAATAAAAGAAACTAGCATAGAGTTATCAGTACAACAGATTGGTCCGAGTTTCTGCTACGGTATTGTTCACTGCAGCCCCAAACAGTACGCTATTTGCGCAGACCTGTGTCGCTCACTGGTCTTTCGAAAGTAATTTCAGACTTGTGCGCCTTTGCCTCGAAAGACAGACGTACTCGTTGTGTCTGCTCGCATACAATGCTCACGCCTCGTCAGACGGAACCAGGGAGCCGAGGCTTTGCTCTATTCAGGCGAAAGAACTTCCGTGTGGTGGTTCTTATCTTGTTTTATCTTCATCTTTCTAAGATAACCTTGGCTCTCGTTCATACGCGAGTCGAAGCCAGTAAGTATCGGCTCGTTACCTTATTGGATTAGCGCTGAGCCAGCAATGTTGACCTCCGCTGTTTTCGGGAGATCGGACGCATTCCGTCCTCGCTGTTTGATGTGATTAGTTGCGTTCACTGCTGCTATGAAGGGGCCTAAATGTTCCTCCCTGAACATACGCTGCAGAGTGTAGTTTTCCTGTCGCCTTTGAAGAAAAGGAAAAAAAAAACGATACATTGATTTCTGCGCTCCTAGATGATTGGATTACAGAGACTGAGCTGCCTGATCACTCTGGTATTATTATTACTGTCGTCATCAGTTTTCGCCGGCATTCTTTATCTAGGGAGTAGTGCAATAAGTTGGTGCCCCTCAAAGAGGCCAGTTGTGCGACCAATCGATATGAGAATGGATAAAAGCCTACTAATTTGTAAAACTTTTAGCCTCTTTTCTCGTTACTCACCAAGTTTTTTGCTATATAAAGGAGTAGCGAGAATGTACAAAGGTCACATTCATATACTTTACTTCTAGAGGATACTGGCAAGCTGTGGTTTTGAGGTTTATAGTGCTTCGCAGTCCGTGCTTGCGTTATTTCAGTGGTAATTCTCGGTTGAGTAAGAATGGTTGATGATATGAACTGGCAAAACAGAACGGTAAACGTAAACATTAATATGCAGGAGGCTAAAGTATTGTTCAACAGCCCCGTGAAGGAACAGCAATCTGCTTTATGCAGCGATGCGCAGGAAGTATTAAGGGAATACACCGACTTAAGACAGATAGCAGCTGCTGGTATGGATCACGAGAGGAAAATAACTAGAAGGATCAGTTTGGAATGGAGCGCATTCGGCAAGTACTATCAGATCGTTACTGGGAGGTTACCAATATCCCTCAAGAAGAAAGCATATAGCAGTTGTATTTTACCTGTACTTGCCTATAAGGCGGAAACGCGGAGGCTGAAAATCAAGGACCACGCAGAGAACTATAAAACAAAAATTGGAAGCTTAACGTTGACAGACAGGAAGCGCACCGAGTGGGGCAGAAAGGAAACGCGAGTTAATGACTTTCCAGTCCAATACACAATCAAGAAGAAATGATAATGGACAGGAGATGTAATGCGAAGGCATGATAACCGATGGTTCATAAGGGTGACAGAGTGTATTTCAATTAATGCAAATCTTAGCAGGAGGTGGCAGAACATTAATGGTGGGGATGAGACTAGGAATTTTGCAGGAATGCAATAGAGGCAATTAGCCGGGCTGATTGGAGGGATATGGGAGAGGCCTAAGCCTTTGCAGTGGGTGAAGTCGGGCTGTTGATGGTGATGACTAATGTTCTCTTTACATCCTTGGTGCGCGCTCATTTGTTTTCACATCTCAGTGCCTATTTCCTGAACTGTACCTTACCACATTGCCGATGATTTCATTGGTTCTTTTCATAACTCCTTTGATCATATCGTAGCGCTCGGCTTGCTCATGTTCTCCTTAGTGCACTGCAGCAAATTCCCTAAAAAAACTTCGTAGAAACAATGAAGTCAGCAGGTATGTAGTGGCTAAGGTGTCCGACTGCAGCTGTTATGTTCCGCCCTTCCAGTGGCCTTATAACACACCAGGTAAACATACATCGACTAACCACGCTGAGTTCTCTCGGCCTAACTGATGTCCTTTCTTATCCGCATTCAGCTCCTTCTATCCATGTGTGTGGAGCAGGAGTGACCGGCTATTACCACCTCGCACATGAAGCGCGTGCAGTGTCACTCGTTGCCGCCTGGGAGGCCGAATCCAATCTTCATGCGTCTGTATCCAGGTTGGACATTCTAGTTACGGACATTCTGGTGGAAATCAAGAAGAATAAATGGGCATGGGCAGGACATGTAGTGCGAAGAGAGGATAACCGATGGTCGCTTAGGGTAACAAACTGGATTCCAAGGGAAGGAAAGCGTAGCAGGGGGCGGCAGAAAGTTAGGTGGGTGGATGAGGTTAAGAAGTTCGCAGGGGTCAAGTGGATGCATCTAGCACAGAACCGGGTTAATTGGAGAAATATGGGAGAGGCCTTCGCCCTGCAGTGGGTATAGTCAGGCTGATGATGATGATGATCCAGGTTGGGGGGTGTTGCCGATGGCAACTGTCTAAGCCAGGGCTACCACACACGAGATGACGTATTTTTTTACTCTGTCTGCAGACGAAGCGTCTTCATGGTGAGAATCTTGACTGGCACTGCGCCCATGGCGGAGATAGCAGGCAATACTGACGTCGATATTGGTGTATTCCGATGGAATCTGATTTAGTAATACCTGAACACCTTGTGGAAATCCTCAGGGCTCGGGGTCATCGCATTTGGGAGCCTCGGTCAGAAGCTTCTTTCGTATTTGCTGGAGGCGGCTTCATCGCTGTTCATCGGGGGTTTCACGCCTACTCACCGAGACAATGTGTTTGACCTAATTCGATTTATTTTTTAATGATTATGGTTTATCGGGCTACCATACGAAACATTACCCCAGCTTGTTTTTAGGGAAAAAAAGTGGGCGCATTCTTAAGCTTGCAGAAAGTAACAAAACCTAGTCTATTAAAAATTTTCGGTAATATTAAAGAATCTCACGCATGATATCAATGTTTTATTGAAATAAAAGACAGTGCGCTTTAGAAAACATTGATTTGAAGGTATCCTTTATTTTTCTTAAACACAAAATACAACAAAATGTGGAAAACTATGGAATTTGAATTTTTGTATAAAACTTTGTGTAGTCCCAGTGAAGAGTATAAATACTTTTTCATATTCTTTAGGACGCCGACAAGAGAGGAAAATGTTTGAAAGATCAGAAAATAAAACGTGAACGTTAAAGAATGTTACTTTTTGCGGTATCTTCCGCCGTCGATTGCAAAGTTCTAGTGAAAATATGAGCGATAGTAGGTTGCGCGATTCGATTCAGCAAAATTTCTGTAAATTCATAACCTGGAAACTTCTTGGTTAGTTTGAAAATAATTTTGTAATTTAGCACCCGTGTTCTATTGCAACGTTCCTTCGCGTTGCTCTGCAGTGCAGCGCACGCTGCAGCCGTCAAAGAGGCACAGAACCAGCGCCATGGTGCTCCAAGTGCACGCTTCATGTTTTTAGGCCCTGGAAGGCCGGCTGGCGTGTTATTCGGCATTTCAATTCTTGAAACTCTTGCGTATCTAAATGTGACTTACGTTCATCATGCAGAGTTTAGATAAGTGAAGGCCTGTTGCGAGGACACGTTCATGTTCTTTTTAAATGTAACGCTATTTCAAACCACTTATTAAGTACAATTGTTTTCGATGCCCAGAAGGTTACCATAGCCTCGATAGTTTTCTCAGTCCAGTTAGGGGGGGGGGGGGGGGGGTATTTTACATTTGCATGGCATCCGAAGCCTAGTTCTTTCCGTTAACGAACAGCGCAGTGAACGGGACGAGACAAGGAAGACCTTCCTTCCTTGTCTCGTCCCGTTCATTGCGCTGTTATATTCGTTATACAGTACCAACTAGCCCGGCATCTTGCACTTGTCGTTAAGTTCCTTCAGCTCGAACTCCAAAGGACGGAGAATGGAACGGCGAGGTCGTCTGCCTCCACTTGTGCATTGTGGGTCCTGCAAAACTAACCAGAAACTTCACTCCGTTTCTCTCACGGAATATGGCAGAGTTGCTCGGCTCGATATTTACCCTGCTCGCTATCATACAGCAGAGATCGCCTGTATAAGAGAATGTGCTTCCTGGCAGAAGGGCAGCATTGTACACTACACCTGGATGAACGCTATACTCACGGACATCTTTCTGTGCCTCTGCGGCAGATGATAATTGGGGAAGGAAAGAAAAGAGGCCTTTGTACCTGCGCTATGCATAGTTAATTCATTACAAGCTCCAAGCGACCCTACACCGTCTCTCCCTTCCCCCCTCAACAGTACTGACGCGAACAACCCAATCGCCCTGCATGAGTATAAAGGTCCGTCTCCTCCTCTTTCCTGCCTAGCATTCTCACAGAAAGCTTTCCGCACTTTGGCGTACGGAGCGTGGCTGCTGCTGTCCTTGTACCACCTGCCACACACTTTAAAAAAACGCTCGAGCATGTCACTTGGACGAGTATTAGCGCCGCTCAGTGATCACCGGTGTGGCTCACGTCATATTGAGGTGGTTCAATGGTTCAATGACAGCCGCTATCTCAACCAGCCCCAAACACAGCGTCAAGCATGACCTAGAAGGAGGAGGAGGAAGATGAGGAGGAGGAAAGGCAACCGGTTTGCTACCCTGCACTGGGGGAAGGGGGTGAGTAGATATAAAAGTTGTGAGAGAGGGATGGTTGAAGTTAGTACAGTTTTTTCCCAGACATGCCTCATTACATCACCTCACAGTCATATCACTTATCATAACAGCAAACTCATGGTCTTTAGATTAGGCCTGTGCTTTTCATAGCATGAACTACTCCAGTCTCCGTCCAGGCCACAAGCTCAAGTGTTTTCTTTAAGTGTGCGGGTGGTAGTACTTTAGAAGATTCACAGACGTTCAGCAAATCCACGACATCATCGTGATTTTCACGCTATATCAAAACCAAATCAGGGCTCCTCACACGACCTCTGGCCGTTAGTACCCGTTCGCAGAGTTCAACACGGATCGCAAGTGGAGGTTGCAAAACGTAGCACCAGGAAGAAAAAAAGAAGATTGCCGTAAGAAAACGGTGAAACCTTGGCCCACCATGCTCGCAGAACTTCCTATTTCCTCTCATCGCGGACCTCCGGCCACCCTGGTGTGCAGTGCCAAGCTTACGTCCTGCACGCGGTTCCCCGAGGACTCGTTAGAGCCAGAGCTGAGCGATCTTAACGAGTGCCCTCCGCTCATCAGGCAACGCCGGTTTAAGACTCCGCGCCGTTTCTCTTTCGCTAGTGAGGCTTTTCTTTTCTGCTCTTGGTTGTACCTCTTTTATTCTATACTTGCTATATGTATCGCTACGGGCTGCGGCTCCGCATTTTAGAAATATTTGATTTGTCATTTATTGTTCTTCCTCGACGATTTTGGTCAACGCTGCCTCTCATTTCGGAGCCGGAGATGTGGAGGTTTAGTCAGAACTAAACGGAAAAGGGTGCCACTATGAAAGTGCAGTGTAGAGCCGATGTTCAGGTCTGAATTAAAAAAAAAAAGAAATAATAACCGCTCTCCTTCTAAATATTTCATTGAATTGAAACTTGAAGCTATTTGAACCGGAAACCGGATCTCGATCCTTTCGGTCCTATGCCGGCACGGTATAGTCACTGAACCGCGAGATCAGCGGGAGGTAATGATGCCGGAGAAGCTGATGGAGTCCTTTCATCGTTGGGCAGCCGCAGGCAATCTTGCGCATAATAAAAGGGCTAAATGAAAAATGGGTTTCGGTAGTGGAAATGTTATACATAATTCAGCAGGTTATGCCCACGCACGTGATCACATACGAGCTGATTGCACTGACAGCTAAGGTTTCTTTCTTTGTTCTCGATGACTACTACTTGTAATAGCTTCATCACTCGTGTATATTGGGGTTTCCATTACGCGACCCTCGGTTCATTAGTTTTCGTTTTTTTTTTTTTTTTACTTTTGTCATGGCACCGTCCCGATTTCGTCTTTTCACGTGCTTTCCTTGTTCTGAAGAGCTTCGCTGGAGATCATCCTACTCATGCACACATGCATTATAAAGAAAAGAAAATACACAACTATCAAACACCGCGCCAAGCGGTTGGGTAGTCTTTCCCCATCTCCTTTCCGAGCCATCTGAAGTAGATTCACCGAAATGGAAAGTGAAAGTGTTGGAAGCAGACTATATTGACGTAGGAATCTACCTTTGCGCCACTTCCCCTCACCTTGCTATAATTCTTTTTTTGTGTGCCCTCATTCTTCTATATATTATAGTTTCTAGAATATACTGATACTAAGCCCTATGTATACATATTCATCCCAATGAAAAGAAGACAAAAAGGAAGGGTGTACCTCATGTACGCCACCAAGATATGAACACATGAAGCAACTGATTTATTGACTACCCACTTATTCGCCATCGCACCAGGTATTCTTTTTCGCTTTGTATTTTTACAGGTCAAGGTGTAGTACCCCAGGTAACGCAAAACATTGCCTAAACGTTGCCTGTATGTATGAACTTCCACACAACGTAATGCGACAAAATCTCACATTGCTGCGACGTTGCAAGACATACGTTGCCCTGACGTTTAGAGTTTACGTCATCATAACGTTTATAGGCATACACAGCACTGACGTTGGGTGTACACATCTCACCAACGTTTTGATAACATTGCTATTGCAACATTTATAAACAGGCCGAGTTAGATATTACTGGCGAAACTAATAAAGCTGCAAAAGTGAAATGCGAAATTCCTGGTTGGACAAGAATATATGCTCAAGTGATAAATGGCAGCTTTATAACATGGAAACAATTTTAGATAGTAATTATTTTCCAACAAATCATCAGATCACAACGGTCAAAAATATCACGAACTATACTTTTATTAATTTACAATACTGTTGAGAGCCCAACAGACAGTGAAAATTATATCATGGACATGAGTGCAAACAAACACCGTGTTGTGGGAATGGTTTTGTCATTGTCAGAGAGTACCAAGCAAAGGTATGGTTTTTACAATGGGAGCGCACAAAAAATAGCATCTGCATTTTTCTTGACCGGTAAGCACACACATTTTGTACCAATTTCATTGATGCTCCACGTACTCAGACCCCGTGAAAGTCCTCGGGCTCTGTAAACACCTATGTCAACAGACCACAGCGTTGCATCATGAAAGTAACATCGGCATAGTGTTGCCCGCAAATAAGGACGTCACCTTCAGCTGCTATAAAATTTCTTATTAGGACAAAATTTCCACCCGTTATCCTCACACAGCTGTTTTTTGGCTTTGTAGAAAACACTTTTTTCCCAATCGTAGTTTTACTGAATCGCTGCCCCCGGAATGTTTCAGGGACTAGTCCATTCATGTGAATATTGGACAGCTTGATGCCATCACTTCTAGGAGTCACTGGTTGCTTGAACTGCTTTAGTTCAGCTGCTCGCATAAAAATTTGTTCCGTAAGAAGGGCATGGCCTCTGGCCAGTCGCTTCAGCTTTCCTAGAAAAGCTTCAAAAGGAAAGGCTGAAAATATGGCAATGTGGCAAAACCGTCGCACATCATCTTCCAGATGCGAGAGGCTACGTATGCTAACATTTTAGATGCCACTGCCATAAAGCTTACCTGCCTCTGTAACGAAGCTAAGTAGCAGCTGCTCAGCATATTCACACAAAGTCATACAAAGATCGGGTGAGGCCAGTATTGTGATGGTAGAACTTAGCTTCAAAAAGTGCGTGTAAAATGGATGAGCAAGGTGTTGCTTCAGAACAATGGGGCCAAAGTAAACAAGGAAGTTTCTATACTCGGATGCCTTCCAAAATTCTAGAACACTCGGGGTCCTTGGAATGCGCTGAAGCTCCTGTGGAGTGTTGACAGCCAAAGTAACTAAGTTCTCAGAAATGGCCCTACGTGCACTCAAAGGCAGCATTGACACTGATGGGGCAGTTGATGTCCAATACTGCACTAGAAGTCTTTTCATAACTCTTAAGCAAACCAAACGCATATAGTCTAGTGGGAACCAGTCTGATGCCCAGCTTGAGCAATGGTGATGTGCAATTGTGATGATCAGGCTGTCATGTTGAAGTTTTCACCTGTACGCGGAGGGGCCAACACATCAGGAAATATACCTTTCCTATGCTCTACAGAGTACATGCCTTTTTGCACGTACTTTTCACATGCATAGTATGCTGCATGTCTCTTGGTACATTTAAGGAATGCCCGCGCAGGCATGTCGCAAATGCATGAACAATCACTAGGGAACACAGCTTCACCATGGTGCAGTCCAAGCTCTAAAAGTGAACACTCTCGGGTTTTGAGTCCCCCATGTAGAGAGCTGCAAGGAAAGGTTCATTTCGCGAGCTTTCTTCGGCCCGCACAACCACAGGCCAGAACTGTTTCGACGAACTCCTAGATAAGGGCACACCATCGACGTTCATCGTCAGGGAAATCACTGAAGCGCTCACTGATATGGCTCCACTTTCTAGTTGCTGAATGAGGTTTCCAGTGACGCCAAAAAAGCAGTAAGTGCCACTTCCCATGCTGGTGACTACTGGCATGAGGCGTCCGCAGCAGTTTTCTGGCATCAGAAGGGAGGTCTGGGTGGTGCGGCTGCAGAATTTTCAGAAGCTTAGTGATGTGGGCGGCAAAAATGTTATCTACAGCCCATGAACGAAGTGGGTCGTGCAAAGCCGGAGCTAAATCCACCTCACTATCGCTTGACGAAAAATCGCGGAGCTCACTGCTGCATGAATACTGCTGTAGAATTTGTTCTTGAGACTCGGCAACTTCGCCAATTGGCGGTGGATCAACGGGGCACAATGGAGAAACCAATTCTTCATCGTCGTTGCTGCTGTGAAACACCACCCTCTCAAAATGTTCCTCGGCAGTAGCTAAGTTTCAGCTTGTAAGGGACTGCTGTACAGTAGGGCTATCAGATTGGCAAAGTGCTGCTATTTTGGTTGCCCTGCGTCAGAATTTCTTCTTCTTCCAACATCAATGATACACCACTATGTCCTCTCCATCGCCGATAGACACAGCTTTACTCGCAAACACGAGCGGTACGCATCATGGTGCACTGAAGGTCATCGACGAAGAGCAGTATGATCACTTGCTTCAGCTACGCACAAGTATCGGGGTTATAACAGCGCAAAGCTGATACAACATGATAAGGCGTGCTCAGGAGAAAAAGCCACTTTTCCGCGCTGCTACACAAGCATTACCCATGAGATGTGAACACACACTGGCTGGGCTTGAGCTTGGCTCGACTACACCTCGTTTGTGTGCCATACATTGCTTGTCTTGGCCAACGAAAGCGTTTATGTAATAAATAACCATAAATAAACATTTTTTTGCAAATAAAAAAACTTTCACGCAGTAAATTACTAAGCTTGAACATTAGCATAAATTAACAAATATTTATTTCATATTATTTTGCTGCGTTCAGGCAGTTCAGGCTTGGTTCAGGCGGCACCACATTCAATATGGCGGGACAAAAGAAACACGACGGCATGGCTCTTGTGGGGCTTTATGGAGCTTTTTCGCACGTTATGCCTTGTCTTGCCACTTGCCTGTGCTCGTGTGCATTTTGACTTTGAGTGCCTTCGTGCAGACTTCGCAGCCGCATTTCACGTGCGAACTCAATCTTCCGACTGCATGCACTGTTCATCGCTCACAGGTGAGTTGCTATTGCTTTGGTGACCTCCCTTTTAGCTTGTAGGCATATCTCAGACTGCCGCATCTGGAACCACATTGGATGCGCCACGCGTTTTCTGTTTATTCCTTGCTGCTTTGTTAATCATGAATTTCTTTGTCATTAACGACTGGCCATGCATTTTCGCAGCAGAACAGTGCTGCGCTGCCCCGCATCACAGATGTTCAGCAGAGCTGCTTGTGTTCTGATCAGGAGACAAATGCTGAAATTATTTTGCCTCTTTGGCGGTGTGGTCACCGTGACAGTGTCACGCTAACGCCTAAGTTGTCACGCCCGTGGCAAGAGCCGCATCATAAGGTCTGTGTGACCGATTAGTGTCATTAATCGTTTGCTCGAAGTGTGACTGAAAATTCATCTAGTTTGATAGCCCACAGGCCGCCGGTTGGGGCCACCAGCCAGCCATCTCGCTAACTTGCTCAGTGTATGTATGCGCCCTTTGCCATTCCGGTTTAGCATTTTGGCGCTTTGTGTGTGTGTGTGTGTGTGTGTGTGTGTGTGTGTGTGTGTGTGTGTGTGTGTGTGTGTGTGTGTGTGTGTGTGTGTGTGTGTGTGTGTGTGTGTGTGTGTGTGTGTGTGTGTGTGTGTGTGTGTGTGTGTGTGTGTGTGTGTGTGTGTGTGTGTGTGTGTGTGTCATCTGCGTGGACTGAACATAGTTGGAAGTTAAGTATGCTGAAATTCTTCGCCACGACTGTGTTGCGCTGTTTTTACTTTAGAGATCAGCAGTAAACTTCTTGTTGATGAAAATTTCTTGCACATGCCGAGTAGGAGATAGTGTTTGCAGCGATTTAATTTCCTGAAACGCCAGCAATAAGTGTGCAAAGAAAACTAGTTTCAATGACATGCATCTCGCTCAGCTGCTGGCAAAATACACACTGACCATAAATTGACCCTCATTGATTGGAAACTTGAGCAGTGAAGTGCAACTCATTAGTGTCTCTTCAACAGAGGCACTTAGAAAATAATGCCTTTGACTTGGCACTAGTGCTTGTTATGCTAACTGCGCTATATTCTTGCAGGATGTTCTACATCGTCGAATTCAGCAGTGCGGACGGAGTTGCTGCCATCCCCAAAATTCTGGGTGTGGAATGGGGAAGCATTATGGCTGCCATACCGAACCCCGTCTCGTTGCCCAAGCGCTATAAATGACTGCGAGGAGCCTGGAAAAGAATGGATTGCACACAAATGCCGAATCTTAGGCGAGACTAGTACGTCATTTTTTTTTTTGTCACAAGATAGTATTGTGATTATAGGGTACTGTTGGAGCTTTAGGTTCTTGGTTGTGGCAGTGTACAAAGGCAACGATGCACATAAGTTAAGCACTGCCAGAGGGGAGAACTTTTGAGCCAAAATGGTGAAATAATCACACATCATCTTAATTCAATGACTCTTATCAGTAATCGTGTTTGTTGCTCATTGGCTCAAGGTTCCTGTTATAGTGATATTGTTATGCTCTTATTTCAGTAATATTGTTGCTAAGCAGTTGTGAACGTTGCCTTTTCACGGGTCTGCTTAATATTTTAATTCAGTTTCCCTTTAGCCGTGTCATTCAATCTTTCTACACTGAACTCTTTGCTTGTAGCAACATATGCTGACGCAAAAAGAAGAGAGAAGAAAGCTGAAGAGGTGTCAGATTTGACAGCTGATGAGGAACGGCTGACAAAAAGGCCGAGAAAGCCCACCAAGAAGACGTTGTATGGAAGTACGAGTCCAGTTTTGCTGCTAAAATGTTTTTGCCTGATATGTTTACACTTTCTATATTAATCATGCATATTCCATTTGCTTTGCTGCTACATTTGTGAATGTTACTTTAGCAAGCCACTATTGAAATAACTGAATTGAAACATTTTTAACTGCAGTGTCGGATGAAGACGGCAGCAACGTCCCAACAAAAAAAAAGGAAACAGAAGGCTCTTTTTGTTTGTGAGGAAAGTGAAAGCGATGAAAGCTGCGATAATCATTGCCTACCATCTACAGTTCCTACACAACAAGCCAAGCAACTACCATTCGTTGGCCGTCCTCCACCGAGACCAGCACAAGCAGAAAGCGGCATCCAAGGTAACAACTTGCCTTGTGCCTGTAGTGGGTGTTGTAAGCAACATTTTACTGTGCAGTGCATGTTATAGCTCTATATTTGTGGTTTTATTCTGGCACAAATATATATTTGGCTAGTTTTTAAATTCTGGCCAGCAGTCCATTTTTGCTGCTGCGTTCTAATGTATTTTCTAATTTTTTTTCTTTTGCTCATTTAAGGGCTTCTGAAGAACCTTGTGCAAAAGGTGTGGATTCATTGAGTCGTATAATAGATTGAGATGCACAATTCAATGTATTCATAAGCGTGTTCACAGTTCATAACAGATGTAATGGGTTTTGTTAATTTGTAGTAAATATCAGTGTGTGTCTAGGTTTACTGCCCTAAGTCTGTGATATTGTTTTGTTTGCGCAGTGGCCCTCCGGCAGTCTTGCCTGTTGGGCAAGGAAGTGGACATGAGACATGACATTGGCGACCATTTTCGCTACGCACCAGCACGCTGCAAAAAAACGGTAGGTCTGTTATGCTGTGTACGGAAGCTGGACTATCATTTAGTCTACTTGTGCATCAAGCTGTGCAAAAACTGGACTTGTCACAGTCACTTAGCTTACCAGCATATCATATGGAACAGCATAGGCAAAACCTATGGGACATAAAAGTAAACTTCTAGGATATAGTGTAAGGCCATCAATGTTGCATCAGCTGTAATTTTGATGGTTTTAAAAGCGGAAATTCAGTGGGTGTCCTGGTGTTCTTTATTTTTGTACTATCTGTCCAATAAATATTGGCACGCTCCACACACAAGTAATTCTGGTCCTGCAAATTTAGTTTTAGATGTCTGATTACTTTGTAAGTGCTGTCTTGAATTTTGGCTGAATAATAATCTTTTTTGTGTTTTTGTTCTTTTAATTTAGTGGCCTAATTCATGGAATGGATGACCTGGCAGCTATGTGATTGCTCGTTTCTTCATGGAATTTCTGACTCAACAGATGTACAATCATGCCAAATAAATTGTGTAAATGATCTCACATGTGCATCTGACGTAATTTTTGCACTGGCTGTGTCATTCAAGTGACCGGTCAGCAGTCAGCAGACCACGATTACTGCGTAACTGCCTTTTGGTGTGTGCCTTGCCGACATATAAGCATACATTAGTCACTTCAGGAAGGCAGAACGCACTCATGCACGATTCATCAGCTATGGCTGCACCTTGTCTAGTAGGAACAGATGGTGCGGATTATGTAGCTTTTGCCTAGAAGCTCCTTGAGGAAGGTACCGCATGCATTGTTTAGAATACATTAAGGCAATGTACAGGCAACGTTTCTTTCGTCATTTTTTGTTGGTATAACGTTGAAATAACATAACGTCAACGTTTTCAGAACGTTGTAGAAACATTAGTGCATAACGTTATCTGGTGATCAAAAATAGTGACATTAGCAACAATCAGGCAACGTTGCTCTCTGACATTTGTGGCCATTCAGATAACGTTCCAGTGACATTTTGCGTTACCTGGGACACCTTAACTCCTCTGGTCGCTGTGTGCGAGCACAATTTCTCTGCCAATCGAGTAGATCCCCAAAGTTACGACGTTTGCGGTGCCGCCACTGTCCTAATGGGCGGTGGTACACTAATAGATTGCTTGCATCCGTAATATTTAATCGACCGGCCGTATAGCACTTGTACTCTCGCCGTGGACGCATGACGTACAATCGATGAGGAGTTTTTTTATGGGATGCCAGTAGGCAGCATAATAAAATAATATTATTGTGAAAGCACTAATCCGGAGCCTATTACCCTGCATCAGAAGCATAGTGATGACACTGTGACGATACATGATGGCCATGACACGACCTTGACTGGACCTATGCATTGATCTATGTAAAGGATGTAAAGGTCAATGACCTATGGGCCATTGACCTTTACATTTGACATTGACCTTGATAGAGCGAACTTGCCTTCGATGCTAGCGTCGACGACGAGGCAGCGGCATGTGCCACAGTATGACGCAGATACTCAACTCGACTACAGAAGGCTAGGCAAGGGAAGAGCAAAACCTGTGCAACATAACTTTAAATAACTTTAACTTGATTTTAGAAATTTAGTGTCCATCCTCCCCATTTGTGTGTGTGTGTGTGTGTGTGTGTGTGTGTGTGTGTGTGTGTGTGTGTGTGTGTGTGTGTGTGTGTGTGTGTGTGTGTGTGTGTGTGTGTGTGTGTGTGTGTGTGTGCGTGCGTGCGTGCGTGCGTGCGTGCGTGCGTGCGTGCGTGCGTGCGTGTGTGTGTGTGTGTGTGTGTGTGTGTGTGTGTGTGTGTGTGTGTGTGTGTGTGTGTGTGTGTGTGTGTGTGTGTGTGTGTGTGTGTGTGTGTGTGTGTGTGTGTGTGTGTGTGTGTGTGTGTGTGTGTGTGTGTGTGTGTGTGTGTGTGTGTGTGTGTGTGTGTGTGGTTGTATAGAATACATGCATTTAAACGGCGCGAAAATCCTGCACGAGGAAGAAAACACGTTTCCCCTGCTGGTATAATATCGAGTCACTGAATCGCTGAGAGAAGGCGACAGTAAACTTCTTTCCGAGCTATCACGTTCCGTGGAGTTTTGCTGCCGACTGCAGCTGCGATTTCTTACTGCTGGTGTCACCCCCCTTCATCGCTTCCCCCGACATCACGGCTCAGGTTTCTGCTCTGATAAGGGCAGCTCTTTTTGTATATCTTCGAACAAAGACGAGTGTTTGCGTGCATCAACTTCAGCAAGAAGAAAACGATGGACAGGTAAAAAAAAAAAAAAAAAAAAAGGCAGTTGGGTGGGTTCTTTTTTCCGTGGAAAGATTTGCTGCCGATCGTAAACTGAGGGGCTGCGGGGCGCTGGCACCTATGGCCCTTGGGTGCGCCTCTACTTTTGCTTGAGGAGCGTTTGAACGGTACGATCGCTTCGCTTCTTATTTCTATTTCTTTCGTAAGTTTCAATTCTGGTTGCGGACTTTCCAGGCTCAGTGCAGCGCTGTTGAAAGCGGCGCACTCGTAGATAACAGGTTCCGTTTCACTTCTCAGTTCAGTAGAGGCTCACATTTCTCAGGCTTTCCAGGTTGTCGTGCGGCGGCCTCTGGACTTAAAAGGGGCGCGATATATATTACAGCGATCGTTTCGTGCGCCCGTAGCTCGCGCAGTTGTTATCTCTTCTTCACGTAGGGATTCTGGTTTCTTTCCTCGCGAACATGCGTGATCTCTTTTCATTCTTTAAGGATGCCAGAACCTTGCAGAGACGGTGTAATTTTCAAATATTTAATGCGGTAATGGTGGACACGCTGACCTTTGGCGGCGTATATTGAGAAAAAGATTAATCTGTACTCTACGGGCTGAACCGGTCTGTGGTTGGTCGCAAAGTCGGTTGATCGAACCTTGGCCGCGGTGCCGCATTTTTGTAAAAGCAAATGAAAACATTCCAGTAAGCTGCTTAACGTCGAGGCACGTTCTGTGGTTGGTCGCAAAGTCGGTTGATCGAACCTTGGCCGCGGTGCCGCATTTTTGTAAAAGCAAATGAAAACATTCCAGTAAGCTGCTTAACGTCGAGGCACGTTGGAGACACTTAGGTGATCGAAATGTATCTCAATGTTTCCACCACGGAGGTGTTCACTGATCCCTTGTAGCTGTCGAAACCACCATACGATCATGAGCAGCGAACAAAGGCGGTACAGCAATATTTAAAAACTGGAAACTACCCAAGTCTACTCGCGCCTTACGCAGAGAGAGAAGTGAGTTGATATAACTAGTTCAGTCATTAGTCGGCTCTCGAAGCATGCGGAGACGATCGCCATTGCGATGATGCATTAGGTTGGAAGCCGGTTATTACATTTGCTTTTGAGACGACTATGTAACAACCGCATATAAAGTATTTATAAAGCTGCGGTTGCATCTCGACTTGCATTAAGAAAGATCGATGCATTAATAAAGCCAAACAGCAGGCAAGTGACATACTCATTTGCTCAAATAAAAACAAAGCACTTGGTGCGCTAGAGCGCTGTAATTATTGCCTGCGCACCAAGAGAAACAAGCGATACACTGACATGCATTTGGTGCTAATGTAAGCACAACATGAGCAGCTGAGTGCTAAAGCTTAGTTTTCTGTTGCCCATTATCTATCCCTATCTTGGCTGCCTCTTTCCACAGTCATTACGCTGTGCCCGTACAAGAGGTGATCGTTGTTGACAATGTGCACCCGAAACAATCAGCAACGTGTCTTGCGGTAGATGGATAATGGATAGCCTGGTTCTAATGCAGGCAGGAAGAAAAGTATAACTAGCGATTAACGACAGTGGCACTACGACTAACGCTTCATGAGAGAAACTAATTAACGCTTCGGTGCAAATTCGGTGCTTGGTTTATTAAGGTTGACTGCTTGTTTCTTTTTTTTTTCTTTTTTCCTCGCACGCGCGTACGCGCCCTTTTCAGTTTTTAGCAAGGCTAAAATTCAAACAGTGCCGCGTCTGTCGCAGTCCTTTGTCTTCAGTTTTTCTCTCAACCAGGCAGATCACTGGCGTAATGCTAAGGTTTCAATCTCTGCGCAGTGACTTAGAAAAGGATAAGAACAGGGAAAGGCAAGTGTAACCGCACGTGAAAAAAAAAAAAAAAAAAAAAAAAAACTGTCTAGCGTAGTGTGTCACGCAACAGCTTCAAACAAACAAGCAGTATTCGGGCACAGGACACCATTGAAAATGGTACACGAATAAATATTGTTATTTATAGTGAGCATTACTAGGCATTTAATAATGCTAGAGCAACGCGACAAACGTTATGACCTTCTTAATGTTTCTAGCTAAAGCATTGCACCTCTTAACGCACAAATACGCTCACAGTTTGCTTGTTCCACGCGTCCGGTAGTATAGCGGCAAGAACGTTAAAAAAAATGATATCTTATAGTGAAGAGAGAATTTTGCCCACACGAATCCCGTTCAACGACTAGCAGCTTCGCGGCTAAAAAGTATTCGTCATTTTACTTGACAAAACCCTAATGAACGTCGTGTCCTTTAGCCACACTTGGGACAGGCTGAAGGGCTTCTGGGTACTCTCCCGGGCACCTCCGTAACGCAACACGAGAGCAAAACGACTCGAGAGAAAACAACGAGCAAAACTCCGGGGCAGATCCAGCCCGTCCTTTGTCGCTTCAGTGAGAAACATGGAAAGGCCATCTATCGATTCGGCAGATCGCATCACTCACGCTCACCTTTCATCGATGCTTTGTCTTCTCGGCTGTTAATGGCTGTGGCGGGTAACGATGACGGATTAATACGTAAGTGCACAACGCGGACCGCGCTTGTCGCAAAGAACATCATCTAATGAGAGCTCCGGTATTGTTCAGAAAGGAGGCGAACAGAACGGCTGAAATGCAGTGGCATTTCTTCGCGCACTACGGTTACTTTTGGATGGATATTCACGGATAATTACAAAATTCAGTGAAAGATGTAAGGTTAATCCAGTTCTTCTGGGTTACGCCTAATAGCATATCGTGACTCCCTTCAGTCAGAGATCTTCAGTTCCGCGTTTCTGCTGGTGTGGTGAAGGACTTTTATTTCCTTCAACTGTGCATTAGCCGAACAGCGCTCAATTCGGCGTACATTCGTAGTAATGAATATGACTATAATGCCATCTACGTTTATCTTTCTGCTCTGATTGTTTACGATGTATACATGTTTTTGGTCAATCACGGTTGTAGCACTGCTTGCTTAGACTTTCCTGCGTCACCATTTTGTCAGCAAGCAGCGGGAGCAGCAGGGTTATTATTATTGTTAATGGCATTGCTTTTGGCTGCATTGCTAACTGTAATAGATCTTAATAGTAGCCCAAATTGTTGTAATTTGGTTCTTGCAAGAAAATACTCTGATGTCGCAAGCCAAAAGCCGTGACGTTTATGAGCATTTTCTTACGAGGAGCCGTATCACAGAAATCATAGATAACGAGCTGACTGATCAGCTCACTTGCAAAACGTAACACTGCGCGACTGCAATCTCCTGGTCATACACATCGTCTGGATTGGAGGCTTTCAATATCGGGACCAAAAACGCATACACTATAACAACCTTCGATAACATAAACATGCTGGACTGGTTTATAGGGTCCAAATCCCAAGGCGATTAAATAACAGATATGAGGCATGCCATAGTGGAGACTACCGGGTACTTTTGACTACCTGGGATTCTTTAACGTGCATTACCATCGCATAGTACACGGGCGCCTTGTTTTTTTACCTCCATCTAAAAGCGGGCGCTGCGGCTTGAATCCAATAGTGGAAACATTAAACAGCCTATTTCATCGTCATATCCCGAACTCGCCGCCTTATCCATTCGTCTCCTACGCAAAATTCAACAGAACAGCCTGCGTACTCCGGCTGGGTCACATCTGTACCGCCATCAGATCACGCCTTCGTGTTCAAAGTGCTCAGTACCCTACGCCACCCTCTCTCAATATGTCTGTTTAAACGTCAATCAGTCGTACAGTAACCGTATTACTCCTACCTTTCCCTTATTCATGGCGGGCTCCGCTCTCCTCTCACCAGCCTCAAAACCAGCTGGCCCTCGTGCGGCAAGGCAGCTGCAAACTCAGCGACTAAAAACAAAAAGAACAAAATAAACTGCGTAATTGAATTTTCTGCTTGGAAGTCATAGTTCTGAGATCATGAGATTACCTTGTGACCAATGACACTGCACAGTGTTGACATACTCGCCGATCGTAATGTGCAGGTTGAGATCACACAGTCGAGTGTAGGATTGATGTACAATCATAGCTATAATTCGATGCTGGGAAAGCTTTAGGAGTTCGGGAGGATCTCCATGTTTATCGTTCTTTCATTCCATACAATTCCTGCAGTTTTATTTGCCAGTTTGCACAAGAACCGCAGGGACCACTGTTGCCAGCGAGCTGCCATCGTTTCTAAGTAATCGCATCGCTCGGCGGAAGGTTCGGGGAAGGAGGTTTGGTTTCCGGCCTGTTTACCCTTCCGGCTAAGTACGAGCGTGGCCAGCACACGCTCTGGGCAAATCTGCAGAGCTCGTATGCCCGGCCTCGGCCCACGGCAAACAGGAGATCCCGATGGCTTTGCACGGCCATCTTGGCTCGTAAAGCTCGCCGGAACTCCCCTTGTTAGTCTCCCTGAATGCGTAAGAAGTCCTCCTGTGGTCACGACGCTGAGGTATTAGCTACGCCATCTCCGCCGCACAGACCCGAATTCGATGCAGCGCTCTGGTTCCAGTGTAGTTCCTATTGTGTTATAGCCGGCATGTTTTCGTATTGGTGAAGGCATGTAGTGCTTTTAGTGACATCCACTAAAATAGTGAACACAAGAGCATCTCGGATGGTATCTTATGACGTATGTGAGATTTGTTTTGTTTCCCTTTATTTTTTCAGGAGCAAAAAAGCACAACTTCGCTTCTTTTTACCATTAGACTTCGTGTTGCGCAATTTGATAGCTGGATTGCGACACACCACTTTTTGCCGGCTCTGATGAAAGTCGCTCACTCGACTGCACACGTTGAAGAGATGCTGGGGAAACGCGCAAGTTTGGTTTGGTTGGGAAGGTATTGTCGCCCCGTTGTTGGCTTCAAACCCGACAATATGCGCAAAAAAGAGAATGTATGTCTTCAGTCCCGTGCACTGCCGCTTGCTTTCAGACTACGATATTTTTATTTTCAATTTGACTGTAAATGGAGAAGTTTTAAAGATATGGTAGCCGCTGAATGAAAAGGAGTATCATTGTTTCGTTTTGACGAAGCGAAAGGAGCTCACGGGCATCATTATTTGGGGCGCCGGCTGGTCTTTATTTTATCTTTAACAGTATCAGGGAACTGCTATAGGTCGTGGTTCTCGCTTAGTACTTCCACAAGCCTATCAGCAGAAGCCAATTAGCGCTATTTTCTTTTTTTTTTTAAATATAGGTAGTTCGTTCCTTTTTATATTGCTTCTTGGGAGCAATATCTCTTGGGCGAGCAGTGAAGTGCCCAAACGATGAGCCTAATAATTTCTGCCTCAAATGTTTCAAATTTCTCTTCAATACAAGCGAGTACTGGGGAAATGCTTCAAATATAATAACACCGGAATGAGGTGGAGAACCAACGAAGCTACTGGTATAAGCACAGCAAGTGCTTTCGTAACTCCTTCGCTGCTATCTTCTTGAGCTGCCCGACACGATCTCGCTTCGCTTCGCACTGCATGGAACTATCTCACTCCACTGAGAAGGAGCGGAAGCGTCTTGCGAATCTCGAGAGGCAGTGTCTACAAGACACCAAGTAAGACAACTGTCGCTGCATTCCAGGGCTAGCAGACGAGCCGGATTACTTAGTCTTGCTCTCAGAGGAGCTCGGACATCGTAAATTTTCTAGGCAGGTCGGGGCTGCGCGTCTTTCCACCATTGCTTGCTTCACTTGTATTGCCCGCAGCGCTCTTTCTTAGAACACGACTTGGGAGCTAGTTCTGTATCGCTCATTCGTGCTTTATTAATACTCGGCCGGAATTGCCTGGCCGGACCCTCCCGTGTGAGAGGTCGTGGCTTCGCGCTCGTGTAATCTTAATGGGCGCGGGTATAGGGGATCGTAAAATCGATTAGATGGCTTATGACACTGTAAACACTGCAGGTGCGTTGCTACTGCCGCTTCTGCTGCTGCTTCGCGAGAGTCGCGTGGTAGCCAGGACTTTGCAACCCGATCGCGTGAAGCACTGCTTCGCACCGATCTTGTCACAGTCTATTTTGTTTTCTTTCTTTAAATGGCATGCTTTTTATGGAGTGAAATTTTCTTTCTCCGTGACACGTTTCCTTCCATGAATCTTCCCATGAAAAGAAGGTTCAGTTGAAGCGATAAGGTACCTGCATTAGCCGGTTTGACGAGTGAGAAAACTTTGTAAGTCAGGATATAATCCAGTGAGGTCAATATCGGGCAGATTCTCAGAAGCGGTGTTCCCTCTTCAGCCCCACGCCCCATTTGTTCGGGTTCGTGTTTCAGTAGATAAAGCTTTTCTGATAAGTCTCGCTTGTTGCTGACTAATGCAACCTTGAAGGGAATACTATATGGCTACCTCCTGGATCGAGAAACGAAAAGCACAGAAGCCGACTCGGAAGGCTACTTATACAGACCAGAGCTTGTAGAAATTTGATTGCTTCGCAAGTCCCTGCCTTTTGGAGAAGCGCGAACTGCAGCAGCCAGCGGTGTCTTAAGATAGTGCTGCTTTTTAACTACCGCTCTGAGTTATACGCAATTTTGCGTCGTGCGTACCTTATAAGCTGCGCTCGAATCAGTCGTTACGTGGACGGACGAGAAATTTCGCGCATTTTACTATTCCTTCGTATCGGTAGTAGACGCTTCTACGGTGCTATCTCACACCTACCACATCTCTGATAGGCTTATAGCACCTAAAATACAAAGGAAACACTAACGGCTATACATGAGTTGACTCGAAACATCCAAGTTGCTTTTTTTTTTTTTTTTTCGAGCAGGTATGATGTCGGCTTCTGTTAAATAGCCGGTTACTTCCATATAGAATACAATAATCTATAAAAGCGATATCATTGCAGTCCACGTTTCGATCAAAACCGGCAACGCCTTGTCGCACTGGATTCCTGATTGGTTTAAAGGGTTCACGTGATCAAGACACATCTTGCCTCCACCACGCTGACCAATCAGCGCTCGGCTCGGTGACGTCACCTTGAGACGTAATCGAACTCTTCACAAATCAAGAACTTCGTAGCCGAGTTGGGAGGTGGTCTGCCCAACTCGACTGCAGGACATGGCAGTGCTTTTCAGTGTTTTGACGTCATAAAAAGGGATGCTCACACGTTCCACTCTTAAGCGAGGTAAGTATTCCCCAAAGCTTCTTTTTTTTTTTTTTATCCTCAAATATACGTCACCTGCACTGGTTGGATCTAGGGGAAAATGATGGAGAGGTCGATAAACCATGTTTCTCACTGGTCCGCTGGTGTTATACAAAATACAGTGCTGTAGCGGGAAGCGCGCGTAAATAAAGCTGGCAGGAAGTAAAAATAAAGAAGAAAGTTGGGTCTGGACAGCTGTGCCACTTCTGTGCTAAAATAATAAAAACACAACGAGCCAAACGCAAGTTTTCAAAAGTTACACAAATGCACTGAGTCCGTCAGAACAATGCACCTTCCGAACGAAAACGTCCCTAATGACCCAGCAAACTAGTTGGGAGATACGAGCACTACCTCTAACGGCAGTAATAAATAAAAAGAAAGCTTGAAACACAAGATACGCTGGCAGTCTGTCTCCCTTCATATATAGAATGTTCGAGAACGATTTCCTTCGGTGATTTGTCTGGTCGCTAGAATATTTTTTCGTGTGCCGTGCCAGGAATGCTTGCAGGAATTACTTTTTGCCCTCTTTGTCCCGAAGAGAAGGGCAGATCCCCAATGACTACAGTGGATGCAGAGATAAGAGAGGGAAGAGAAGAGGAACAATACGGCGGGGAAAAGCAAGTGCCATCTGCAGTGAGTGCCTCGATTGTATATAAAGGGCCAACTTCCGAACGACTTCCGAAAGCGCGTGTCCTTCTCCCGTCTAGCATGCCGGGCCGCTACGCTTCTTAGAAGAAGCCTTTTTCTGCCATACTGTTTCCTTCCGACGCTACTGTTGCGTGGCTCTCGCGTTTTCTCGGCGTAATCTCGGGAGGAACGCGACGAGCTTTGCCCGTGTTTTTTCCCGGGGGTAGAGTTGGGAATGCGCTCCGCGAGGGCGATTTGCGAGGGCCGCTCGCTGTCCTCACGACCGTCATTCGAGTACTCGTCGGCGTACCCTTGGCATGTTTAGAATGTCGGCCGGTCCCTACAGAATTTGTTCCAGGACTCACTCTCTTTCCCTCTCTCTCCGTACATGCTGGCTCACGAGGGAGTGTTTTGTTTGTTACAAAACGTCCTCTCCGACGACAAAGGTGTTTTCTTTTTTCTTCAGCATACCGCCACGTGGGTCTCTCTTTGAGCGTTTGGCTGCCTGTGTGAACACACTGTGCGAATGGCTGTCGGAGAAACGGGCGTCTTGCTTGACTAATAGCGATTCCCTCTGCCATTTCTCAAGTTCGCCAGATGTGACGAGGATTACGGCAACTTGATGAATCCGAAGTTAACCCAAGTAAAGGGTTGAAGAAACGCGTTGTTTTCTTGAGGAGGGCGGGGAAAATAATTTGTTGGAATTATGCGCTGTTCATTTACTGCAGCGGCGGCGGTAGCTAACTCTCACCTGGCAAACGAGAGTAGGTCATATCACCTTTTTTTCTGTGTGCTAATAGAAATTCATAAAGAGGACGACGTATGACCCATAGGGGGATCCCAATACGATAGTTGACTGTCAAAAACATAGTATGATCACACTAGAGACCCGTAATATACGGGAACAAAGATTAAGACCCCCCCCCCCCCCCCGTCCTTTTTTCGCAGGGTGTAATACTGGGCTTCTATAAAATCCAGCCACGTCTGAGGTACTTCGGCCGCTCGCAAATGACTTTCGGCCGGGAAGTAAAACACAAAATAGCTCCCAAATCTTTTTCACCTTTGACCTTTAGTTGTAACAGCGCATGCAAAAAAGCAGTATAAAATTATAAAATCAATGTATCACGTAAGATTCACTACCTAGTGACATTTTGTGCGCGCGCGCGCGCGCGCGTGTGTGTGTGTGTGTGTGTGTGTGTGTGTGTGTGTGTGTGTGTGTGTGTGTGTGTGTGTGTGTGTGTGTGTGTGTGTGTGTGTGTGTGTGTGTGTGTGTGTGTGTGCGTGTGCGTGTGTGCGTGCGTGTGCGCGCGCGTCAGCACCATAACAGTTGGAACTTTCCTCACTTTTTAATGTCTCCATGGCGACCAAGTAACGCTAGCTCGCAAATCCTAACAGCTGCTTAAATATAGAAGCAGACCTAAATTTGGAAATTTTCAATGTTTCATCGTCAGAATATTGCGGAGCGCGCATCATAAGACAAGTAAAAATTGGCAGAGGTTATCTCAGTTAAACCGATTTCAGTGCAAATGCACAAAAAGCAGCAATTTCGCTGTTGTACATGTGGCGTCATCTGGGAGCCGACGCGTTAACTGTCGAAGGTTTAACCGGGGCCTCCGTGATCAGCTCCGGTACAGCGACGCGATTAATCGCCGGGGCTACATGTGCGTGGCGCTATCTTGAATTTTCCTCTTCAACTGGCGTATATTTAACCCTACTTAAACCTGTTGTCACGAAATCGGCGCACATTTTCATCAAGCCGGCACGGCGCGAGGCCCGCGCGGCGTCGCGTGGAAAGCTCGAGAAAAACCTCCTTCCCCGCGCGAGAGAGCGCGTAGCCTTGTACGCGTCGCCGTCGCCCTCTTTCTCATCCCCCGGCGATGACGCGGACTCATCCGTCTGGAATATGCCAGAAAAAATCCAGAATCTTCTATGGGACCTAGCCAATGACGACGTGCGGCTCAACGGGAGGAGAAGGGAGCGCTATAACCAGCGAAGCTAAGTGTGTGTGCGCGCTAGCCTTGGCACGTTTTAACAGACAGACGCGGCGCGCCCTATTTAAAGAGACCGCGCCGCTTGTGAGTCAGTCAGTCAGTTCGTCAGTGGTTACGGCGTGTTCGCCAGTGCTTCGGCTGGACTCCCGGGGATCACCCGCTGCTGGCAAGCCCACGGACCTGCAAGAGAGCGGTGCTCGTCTCGTATGGCGGCCACATCGTGACTCTTGAGGCGTCGGACTGCAACAGTGCCCGGTGAACAATTTGGTGTTTGTTTATGTAACTCTCTCGTGTTTGATCTGTTGGAAAGCCTCTGTGTTACTGAATCATTCTGTAGTTGCATGATTAGCGTTTATATTCTGTGAACCTCTCGTCTGTGTATTTCAAGTGATCTTGTGTATTGCTTTGTATCGTCTCTTGCTGTACATAAATTGTGTTTTGTTTGTTACTTCTGACTCCGATCCTTACTCTGGTTTGAACCGGCGACAGCTGGGCAACAAACGGCCGCCCCCTTCTGTCACTACTAGGTAGCTGAATTCCGGCTGAGCTTGCCACGCAGGTCGAGGGCCTCTCCTTAGCGACCGGAACAGCTATCCCCACTCACTCTAAGGGTGTCTGGGAGTGTGCGCTCGTTAAGGGCGCATCGTTAATAATCCCCCTAATTATTAACGGGTGACACCTGTTCATAACGAGTGAAAGCACCCGCCGCGGTGAAGCCCCAAGCGAAGCCCCTGGGTGGGTGAGTATTCTTGATGACCTGGCACGCCTGAAGAAATTTTAATGTAACCGTGCATGTACTCTTGTGTGGCGCTGATTAATTGTACATATTGATATGTATTTGTTGGTGCTGAAGAAGCAGATAATAAAAAAAAATTACAGCGGTGGCTCATTAAAGCGCTCGGCTATGGCCCCCAGTAAACGCGTTCCAAACCGACCGCTTCGAATCCTCTCCGATCCATTTTCTTTTGGTATCAAAACACTACAAAGGTCATGGTCAGTCATAGGCTTTATCACTCTCTGTTTTGGCTGGCTAACGTGAAAGACCCGTTCGAGAGACTGGCGCCTTGGAGGCGCTGTACCAGACTGAGTTTGAATTACCCGCTCGAGGCAACGTGGTTGGGACCTCACGAAACAGCTTAGCCAATCAAAGCGATGACACAAACAAACAAGTACAGTCCGACAAGATTTTTAGTCGGTGGTGGTGGGCGTAAGAGTCCTGTCGCACTTGTTGTCGCAAGTTTCATGCGCAATTAACTTGCAGCCAACGGGAGTGCCTCGATGCGCGCGCTAAGCTCCACCGGCGCACGCTTTAACTCCGCCACATGGCCGACTCAGTCTAGGATTTGGGAACCACACGATCCCGCCACGTTTTGTAGTAGCATCGCCCGCTCGCCCAAAGACTCATGGGTCGATTGGGGTCAGCGCTTGCGCAGAAGTGCCCCCTCATTTCCGATCCCCCTAGCCGAAAGGGTCGTCCTATATTAAATCTCCCTAATAAACAAAGCTGTATTTCAGCACGACTTGAAAGAACTGGTGGGCAGGCGAACGCTATTTTGTCCTGCTGGGCTTCGTCTCGATGCAACCCGGTCATGATAGCCGACGAAATTTGCTTGAAATCAATTTATGCCCTATTTCCGCGTACCGTGCTAAACCACTGAAGGCATAATTGGCACATCGTTGAGGTCGAGCGATTTACTAAAGGGTGCTCGCTTCACCTTGGGACGATGTGAGGACCTTTTCGTAATCTGTAACCCCTTTTTTGCATCCTTGCTGGCACTGCTTGATGATTATTCGTGCCATGTATTCTAACACGTTCGAAGTGAGGCTTCCTATGTCCGTCTCAGTCTAAGTGTAAGGAATTCGAACTAGATTTTTAATTCTTACTGGGTTTATGCCGTCCTGGGGCCATGCCACTGTTATGTAACTTTAAGCAAATGGGGTAAACACCAGAGAGCGGCGACGTGAACAGATAGGGACAAACACATAGAAACCGACAAGCCAGCGCTTATATGCTAGCTATGCGGCTCTCTTCTTTCTTTATATTATTTCGTTGCGTCTAGTTTGTGTCTTGTTTCTGTCATCACGAGGGTCGCGGTTGGTGTCTAAAAGGTTTTCACTGCTTCTCAGTGAATATATAAATATAATATTTTCAATGCCTGTCCACTAATATTTGTTCTTTTTGTCAGTTTCATAGACCTTCTTATATCGTGGATTCCTCTAGACCTTCTTATATCGTGAATTTCTCTATGCAGGATCAACGAGTCAAAACCAGAATTTTAGCTTATCGGGTCACGCAAACTCGAAGCAAGGCTTCATTTTGCTATAGTTTTAAATAATACCAATGAGGTGAAAATAATTTCCCGTGGTCCCCATAACATGCATGATTTTGCTGTGACGCATTGCGCGTTTGGAGATTTATTACCGCTCTGTGGTTCCCTGCGTTCGAGGCCACCCTACACGTGCCGTACAAAGCATGTCCTTTTACGCTCACGACGCACAGCTATGATATGACCGTCAGTGTAATGACAGTCATCCTGCAGCTTTAAAGGCGTTGCAGACCGGATCCTCCTGCTGCAGCTACGCTCGCTGGAAGTGAAGCCTCCCACGAAAACAAATAGGATAGGGTTCGTTTTTATTATTTTCTCATGGATCCCAACATTACGGCTATGAGGGAAAGATAACGGTATACGTTCAAGTGACCGGTTCATGGAGATAACAGCTGGAGCCTCTTTCTACTTGGAAAGGTTAGACGCATTCCTTGTGTCCATTCTAACTACAAGTTACGTTTGTACAAAGAGATTCACATATTTATATAAATTTTTCCTCATTTGCTGTCAAACGCAATTTAGTTTCGCTTCCTCTTATCCTTGTTATATATTCTTCAGTGTCGTGTTTGCTACGACACCTATACCCAAGCTTTATGTGCGGTCTTCACAGCGTCACCCAGTACTTAATCCTAATTCGTTTCATAGCTTGTTTGGAGCTCCTTTCTTTTGCACTGCCTCTGTGGCTCAGTTCATGGTTAGCGCGCTCGAATGCTGATCGCAAGGAATGAGCGTTCGATCCCGACCACATCGATCGCGTTTCGATGGAGGCGAAAAACAAGGCGGCCGATTACTGTGCAATATCAGTGCACGTTAAGGAACAGCATGTAGTCGAAATTTCCGTTGCCCTCTACACAGCGTCTCTAATACTCGGTCGTTTTAGGATGTTAAAACCCTTATACTCAACCAAATCGATGTCAGTGCACGTTAAAGAACCCCAGGTGGACGAAATTTAAGGAGGCCTCTACTACGGCGTCTCTTATAGCCTTAGTCGCTTTGGGACGGTAAATCTCACAAACCAAACCAAGCCAATCAACCAATGCTTTTTTGTTGTTGTTGTTGTTGTTGTGGTTGTGGTTCATTAAAACTAAGGGCTACATAATATTAAAGGAGAAAAGACACAAATTTCAATTATATTTTTCTTCTTGTAAATGATACGTAAGACAGTATTATTCATGGACCAGCACGTGAAGTTTGCCTGCGGCTGCTATGTAACGACAAAGCATGTCACGACAGATCCGAATATTGCTTATATTGTCACGTTAGCGGAACAACGTGTAAAGGTCGCAGAGCTGGTAACGCAGAGAGCCGGTGATGGTTGGTTGCACAACATTTATTTCCACCGGAAATGGGCGTCATCTTCCCCGCCCCCAGCACATGCGCCGGGGAAGGCAGGGGGAGTCGTGCGCCCGCGGATTAGAGGCTGACAGGTAGCCCTTGACTTGTTGCGGCCTCTTCCACCAGTTGGACGGTGCGGTGCAGGATCGCAGGATCCGCGCTTTGCAGCAGGGTATCCCAGGCTGTGTACTTGTTATATTTTGTCCTATCCCTGGAGATTATGGGCACTGCCAAATTATGGGATCGAGGGTTCCTCTCGCCCCACAGTGTTTGCACAGATCATTGTCCCTAAGGTCTGGTAGCGCGTGAAACGCCCAGACCGGGTTCATGAAGGTATTAGTTTGTAGCCGCCTTCACGCGACAGCTTCTCTATTATTTAGGCTAACATCTGGCAGGGGTACTAGTCTACGTCCCAATTTATAATGATCGATCATTTCCCCGTAAGTTTTCAGGCGCTCGTCGTATGCCCAGGGTTCGGCAGGCTCTACGGCTACCCGGAAATAGTGAGCTTGGGCTAGCTCGTAAGCCACCTCGTTACCAGGGCGACAGCGTGAGCGGGTGCCCATATAACTGAATTTTCCTATTCAGCGTTCTTTGGGTGAGGATTTTAGCTGCCTCCTGTGATATCCTCCTCTTTCCAAAATTTTGGATGCCAGTTTTGCTGTCGCTAATTATGAACTTGGCTTTCGTTCCTACGCAGGTTAGCGCTATCGCAACTTCTTCCGCAGTGTCTACGCGTTGTTCAGTGACGTCCTGTCCGAGCGCAAGACAACCACTTCGTCATTTTCTACTTCTCTTCATTGTCCTCTTCATATTGGCGTCAATATGTTTTTGCTTCACCGCTTTCCAGTAGATCCTCATTAAAATCGCCTATGAATGTTTGTGTAAACCAGAAAGACTCCGTACCAACGAGGGACTCTCGAATATGTAGTAGGAGAGTAATTACTAATTGACATCCACCCAAGCGCAGCCACGGGACGTTTACGTTTTTCAACGTACATCACAACAACGTACACGCCGCGTAAGCGATGTTACAACGGCAGTATTGGGACGCGCTTGGGCTGATATCAATGAGTAATTACTGCCCTATTACAAATTTACTCCACCTTGTGGGATTCCCCTAAATAATTTCTATCAACGCTCGAATATGATAGCCATTTCATTTCTTCCATCGCCGTAAATACCACACGCCGCGTCAGCCGTGCCTGCCGCACTGATGATGATAAGCTCTTTATTTACTCCAAAAAAAAGGGGAACCAGCCGAGAGACTGGTACTGCTTAGAGAAGGTCAGCAAGGATCCCTTGGGACTCTGCGGCCTCCAATACGCGAAAAATGAGCTGGCGCTGTTGGGCGAGCTCGGTGGTACGCAGGAGGGACTCTCACGCATCCACTGTAGCTGCTGTTGTGTGTCGTGTACATGTCCACACCATATGAATGAATGTGGTCAGTTGTGATAAGTGTTTACACGTAGGTGCAATAAGATTTGGGAAGCGTTTGCTATATAGCGATGGGTTTCGAAAGGTTCCTGTTTGTATTTTGCACCAATAGATGGCCTCGCGCCGGGATAGTTCCCGGTGTGCAGGGGGGTATAGACACCGTTTGAGCCGATAATGCTGGTGGAGGTCCGTGTACGTTACAGGGCGTAAATGAGTGGATTGGGGAGTGTCAGAGGAAGCGCCAGGCTGAGGAGGGTGCTCCACCCGGTAGCTGAGTTCTCGGGCTAGAGCATGCGCCTGTGCGTTCCCGCTGAGCGCCTCATGGGTGGGGCCCATATCAGAAGCCGCAAGACCTGCGCCAAATATAAAGGCGAATTTCTTGTGATAGCATCAGAAGAACGCGCTAAACTTTATTTCCTAAATAGTCCGTCGACTGCCAAAACCACATCTTCCTTGTGGAGCGTTGACCTGTACGGTCTTAGTCTTGTTGGTAGTAGTTATAACTAAGTTCTCTGCTAAGCTTCTGCTCAAAGCCAGCTGCCGCCGCTACCACCGGTACGGCGCGGCTTGTCGTCTGCTTGCACGCTGGCTCCCCTATACTGAGTCGTCGCCGAAATTATACGCATTTTATTTTGTGAATCAACGGGATTGATGGTACGGTAGTTCCAAGACAAATCATTTATTCTAGCACTGAGCAAATCCAAAGCGCCGTCCGATGTGCCTCCGATGCGAAACAACTTAGGCTTAGTGAAGACTAGGGAGTAGCGCACGGCGAGAGCGCCGTTGTCCGCAGTGCCAGCGAGCGCCACCGCCTTAGTAAGCTCGCATCATTCGGTGCTGTACGTGTTGGGAACTCCTCTGCTTCGATGGCGCAGCTAAGGCCGCACATTTTTCGACGTTCACCTCAACAACGTACACGCCGCGCAAACGAAGCTGCAACGGCGGTATTGGATTGTGCTGTTGCCGCGCTGTCGGGCGTACTCGAACGCTGAGTATAAACACCACCGGACAGTACCCTACACACAGTTTGTTTAATGTTCTATTCTTTAAAAGTGAGTTAGAGTAAAAAGTAAGTTTTTGAACCGGTCCAGCTCGATTGTACGGTTTTCGCGCTCGGGAGCCGGCGTGCCACACAGATGCCAACATTCGCCAAGCTTGGTTCGCGATGGCAGCGGTTAGCTGCGCAACCGTCATGAACGCTGCCCGTGTATAACAAGCCTCTTTTAATGCGATATGAAGGCAGCGCAATATCGATTAGGCACTGTCTAAAGAAAATACAAGACGTGAAATAGGTCGTACTTCATGGTAAATCAATGTGGCGATGAATGAAAAGCATCTTTCATAATGAACTCCGCGTTCGGTAGCTGCCGTACGGTTCATTCGCTGTGCATTTATGTCTACAGTTATTATTACTATTGTGAAATACGACTGGAAAAAGAAACATCCTTATAAATAACTATGACACTCATCACTAATGCCAGCTGCTTCCGCCATGCAAAATGGATGGAATTAATGGTTTGCTGGCGAGCTGAAGCAATTACACAAACTAGCGCACCACGATGATGGACAGCTTCCACGAGCAGCGCAAAGTAGTCATTGTAAACAATGGTGCCCGAACAGCCCAATATGGCGTCGAGTGGAATCGGACTTTCTCGGTTTGGCTCATACGGGATAAAATTAAAATCGTCTCCAGTCGCTGCTTTTTCAGTCGTAGTTCCTGTTTTTCACACAGATTCGCTTTAGTGTTTTGGTGACGTCCTCATCCCATATTGTGAACGCATAGCCTTCGCTCTGTTTTTGAAACAGAAACCGGTAAATGGGAGAAAATAAATTTCATGGTAAATTATTTAAAGGTCGTTGGCATGTACCACGCGGTGATATGCGAATAGTAAAGTTAATAAAGTCTAACTCATCATTTCAAAGTATCAAACACTCTGCCAAGAATTAGGTGTCTATACTCATTTAGGTTCTGTGAACATAATAAAACAAAAAATTGAATCCGAACAGGTATTTTTTGCTCATCCTCTCAGAATGTCTGTATAGCCTGCGTAAGTACAAATCAAAATCAGAATAATATGGTATGTCGAACCCCGCTTTCTAAAACTCCGAATATTTATCCCCGTCGTTTTCTTCCTACCGTTTTCAACGTCTCCATAAAGAACACGCTCCCTTCCTTTAAAGAGAGTCGATGACTCCAGCTTTCATCTCTCCATTGTCATCTAGTCTTTGAACATGAGGTGCAAAACTGCCGCAACGAAAATGGTGGACAAGATTCCAGTCATAATGCTCCTCACTTACTTTCTCGCTCTCCCTCCATTGGATTCTATGCGCAGTCGGCACGTATAAAAACGTTCCCGACGGATTTTTTCATATGCACGAGAACACCCTCCTCTATGATCGCATCTCCCGCTGCCTTTACCGGGGGCGGCGACGCGTTAATAATTCAACGGCGCTCCTTTAGGAGGTGTTCGCTTATTCATTACCTTATTAAGCGGCGAACCGGCGCTCACTGGATCTCCGCAGCTGTTCGCTGGGAAATCGCTCGCGTTCGGCCGCCACCTTGTTTTCTTCCGCCTTCGGCGCTTCCATAATGCAAAGCCTGTCCTCTTTCTCAGTCTGCGCGGCCGGGCAGCGCGCTGCCTCGACCGACCAAGACGTCCCGTCCCGGTCGCGATCTTCTTGGTTTCCTAATTAACCGAGCTCGCTAATTGTATTGCCTCTTTGTCTCGGGCTCCGTGCGCGTCACCCCGGAACGGTGAGGATGTAGATAGAGAAAGAGAGAGGAAGAATAAGAGTAAATCGCCGAAAATCAATTTAGTTCCTAGTTTCGGCTGTCTTCTCCTATTAGGCTTCCCTTCTGTGCGTTATCGGGAGACTCCGCTAGGAACTGGATGTGTCAATCTATTGGCGGCGTGCTGATTTCATTTTTTTTCTCCTTTCAGGCGGATTCGATTAGACGCTGTCAGGAGACCCGGTTAAGCGAAAAGCGTTCGCCTGTTCTACGGTACCTGCGGACTGAGTTACTCGCTTTCCTTATAACTGCGTAGCGAACGACTGTCGCCAGTCGACTTATTTGTGAGGATAAAGTCTTCTTTTGTTGGCTGCTGAGCTGGGGGTGGGTAGTTGGCGACGTGACTGAAAGCACATTAGCCGGGAGTAGCTGTCAAAGGATCTGAAAGTTTCTTATCGGCTTAAGTAGCGCAAAAAATAAATCCCTCTTGTTGGGTAACTGACGAGTTGGCATTCATTTAATAGCTTATTTTCAAAGTCTTGCATGCATTACCAGTTAGCTTAACTAAACTGCGAGGAAACATCTCCGCCTTTAAATTCTGGCCGAGCCTGGCAATATGCAAGATGAACTTGTTGAGTAAAAGTTTCGAAATTTCAGCTTTTCGTCGCCACAGGTCGTTGCGTATCACAAATGTAGAAAACAAGCCGATTACTGAGAAGACTCTCATTTGCAGGCGAGCGAAGTAAGTAGTCACTCTTCTTAGTCACCGAACAACAATAAAGTAGCTTACACTTTTTCGAACCGGAGCATTAAATCATAAAAAAGTGCCACTTTTTGTTTGTCGTCTATAGCGTGCATGATATGTCGGGCGCGACAAGTGTTCAATCATGTTTTCGTCGATTTCTTCGGTTTAAACAGCAGCGCGACTTCAACAAAAAAAAAAAAAAAAAAAAAAAAACGAAACTCGCTCTATAGCTTCCTCAGACTGCGTTGGTCTTTTCAAAGGAAAAAAAAAATATGGCTCAGCTCTGCAATGCCTGGACATACGTAGCGAAAAACAGCGACTACCTCGGGATCAGAAGAAGTTAATTTCTCCAGTCTTCTGCGCCGTTCGCCAGCAGCTAAACTCTCTTTGGCTTCCATGTCAAGCACGTCTAAGTTCACTGGCGTTCTATAATTCGTTTACAGGAAAGAAAAGGCGCAGCATCTGTCACTCGCGGAAGGCAAGAAGCGCCGCCCGGCGGCGTCGGAGCATACTCGTTCCCGCCTGATCCTCATAGCTGACGGCAGATGGGTGACGTCACATCCTTTACGTCACCCTAGTTGAGTGACAACTATTTTAGTTTTGGTACTTTCAAATCGCGCGCCAATCGCAGTATCTGTCACTCGCGGAATCCCGCTATCATCATCATGGTAGACAAGCGGAATTATGAAGATCGCCGAGTGTTATTGATGTTTTCGAGACACAAGACGAAGTGCCTGAGGGGCTTCCGAGAATGGAGGTGTTGCTGCACATGGCCCGATTTGTAATGAATCACGCAGCCCGAAATCGCGTGGTTTTCACTCATGTTGTGTGTGTGTGGAGTAATGTTCTTTATGTGTAAAATTTGATTATAAATTTGGCAATAAAGAAAAAAAGGAATTATGATGAGCGTTTCACGACTTGGGGCGTGCCACAGCGGTAAAGCGCTCGGCTGGGGATCCGAGAGATGGAGGTTCCATTCCCGGATGAAGGCTGATTTCTATTTTTAATGAGGAGGAATCGCACAGCTCTTAAGCGTTGCTAGACGACGCCGGCAGACCTTGGCGAGGGTGCTGCTCAGCTGGCCTTCGTCGTGACGTCACTCGGTCGCGGCATATGGCATACGCGAAGCTCGGCTCCGACCCTTATAGTGAAGCTTTTCGCTTCAAAAAAAGAAATATAATTTCACGTTTTTGTTGTCATCGTCCGGACTGCACGCCCCATTTTCGCAGCTAAAAGGTTAAGAACGGGTTGCGTATGTGCAAAACTGCCAGTTCGGGCTCAGCCATCGTGGGACCACTCTACCTGGGTTCCACCCTGGGCTCTGCCCTTCTGGGGAGGCTAGCTTGCTAACAATATTCGAACCAAACGGCCTGAGCCTTGGCTTAGGGTATGCTTCGAATCCACCCAGAATTTCTTAGATCATTCATACGCTATACTGCGGCATTTTTCGTTTCACCGGAGCGGTGGCAAGCAAGCGAAAAGGCAGCGTCTGTCATGTGTGACGTCATCACTATGTTAATAATTTCGCGAACCAGCTAATGCCGGTAGCTAGCTGTGCCCAGAGGGTAGGCGGCAGTAATATTTTATGGCTCTACTGCTCGCAGAACCCCATTGGTTATAACGCCTAGAAACCTGCGCCAGTTCTCATCGTAGGGGAAGCGATAAGATTTACATATTGGGGGAATATATTTTCTCGGTGAGGTATAAAAAGGGCTGGCGTTTGCCGTGAGACTTCATGAATACATTCTGCACTAGAATGAGGGACTGCTTTCAGTCGTGCAGTGTTACAAATAATGTTCGGATATATTCTACTTCCCTTAATTATCTTCCCTTAATTTACTTCTCTTAATAGGGGGGCGGCAGAAAGTTAGGTGGGCGGATGAGATTAATAAGTTCGCAGGGGTCAAGTGGATGCAGCTAGCACAGAACCGGGTTAAGTGGAGAAATATGGGAGAGGCCTTCGCCCTGCAGTGGGTATAATCAGGCTGATGATGATGATGAATTATCTAACCCTACCGAAGGTCCGGACAACGAAAGGGGAATTAGACGAAACAGATTAGGATGGAGCTTATTTGGCAAGTACTCGCAGATCACGAGCAGCATCTTACCAGTATCCCTCCAGAGGATAGTATATAATAGTTGTATCTATACCGGTATTCATCATTCGCGCAGAAACGCAGAGACTTACGAAAAGAGCTCTGCTTAGGTTTACGAGCACGCAGAGAGCTACGGAAATGCTAGTTGTAACGATAAAAAGGCAGGAAAAGTGTAGAGTAGGTCAGGAAACAGACTCGCGTTAATGGAATTTTAGTCGAACTCATGAGATGGGCAGGATACGTAATGCGAAGGGAGGATAACCGATGGTCTCATATAGGTAGTGACCATCGGTTATCCTCCTTTCGTATTACGTGTCCTGCCTATTTCGATGGTCTCTATATAGGCAGTCCCCCGCAGGGGTGGCGAAGTGGTTACGGCGCTGTTCCCAAGGGCGCGGGATCGAATCCCGGCCTCGGCGGCCGCTTTCCGATGGAGGCGAAAAGCAAGGCGCCCATGTTGTGTGCGATGTCAGTGCACGCTAAAGAACCCTAGGTGGTCGAAATTTCCGGAGTCCTCCACTACGGCGTCTCTCATAGCCTGAGTTGCTTTGGGACGTTAAACCCCACAAACCCAAACCTGAACCCTATGTAGGTAGTAAATTGGATTCCAAGAGAAAGCAAGCGAATCAGGGGGCGGAAGAACATTAGGGGGGCAGAGGAGGCCAAAATTTTGGGGAGTCATACAGGTGAAGAAATCACAGGACTGAACTACTTGGAGCAATAACGAGAGGCCTTTGCTCTACAGTGGATATAGTCCGGCTGATGATGATGATGATCTATCCTTGGCCAAGCACGTAAGCAGGAACATTTTTTTAAGAACGTGTTCAAATTATTTTTCTCTACTGAGTGGACGAGGAGCTAAGGAATCTGTAACAAGGACATATCCGAGAGTAGTGGAGTGTCGAGTCAACTAAATTTCGTGGTTGGCGTGTATCCGCTCGACCTCCGCTCTGATTCGCGCCTGCCTTAAACCGTTCTTTGTATGCGTAACCCCCAACGGATCCAAAGCACTGCCTGAAGCTGTTAGATAAATATTTTGGGACCCACTCGTTCTCATATTTAAAGACTGCTTGTGAACGTCATTGCATTTGTGATAACCAACCTCTAAATAATAAAATATCATCGCGCAAAGCAACACCGATTCCATTCTACCAAGGAAAAGTGCCTAGACGGTGGACAGTTGAAAGGTCGAAGCAAAAAAGAAAAAAACAAAAAAAAAACGCGTTTATACTAGGTCCAGTTTTGCGACATCGGCGTTCTAAGCGAAATATTAACTATTAAAATGTCCTCTCGTTGGTAACTGTCTTGTTTTTGTTTACTTATGAGGTAGCCCACTTTCTTACTCTCGCCTTATCCCCACTTGCTAGTTTCTTGGGGAAGCGCGGTCGAATTGCGCTACACTTTTAAAAATGCAGGCAAGCGACGTAACAAGGTAGGGTGTTCTAGAGTACAGTCGCTGTATCAATCCGAAGACAAAACTCGCAGAAAAATAACTTTATTATAAGCAGATAGAAGTTGCACAAAATAGTGGCTAAAATTCTCATATCGGGCAAAAATGCAGTGTGGCTGAAGTTTTGCTTTTATTTTTTTCTCTCTCAGTTTTGTGTAGTAAGCTGAAATGGGGAGACACACAATTGTCACAAATTAAATCTATGCTTTTATTGATTGGCTGCGATACTGCAGAGCCGTATTGCCGTTTCCTTGGCGTCGGAGCGGAGAAATCGGAGAACGTTTTGCTACAACTGTCAAGATCAAAGGTCAGGGCCACAGGGCATGGTCAAGTATTTGGCGCGTAATGACTGACATTGGTCATGACTGTCATGTACAAACACTGTGTGGTGACTGCTTGGTTGCTATAGTTGTGCTATGCCGCTGTTCCTGCGCGGTCGCTCCATGGTCGAGCAAGACAAGATTTTTCTCGGGTTTGTAGCCTGTGATTTAGCTCTTCTGGGCTTGTAGGACAGCACTGTAATATTCAGGAAACGCCAAAGAAGCGAAATAAGAAAGTTTTGAATGCACCAGAAGCTTCTCTCTAAATGCGTTATTTGCCTAATTGCCCGTCTGAAAAAGTGCAAAGGCCAGTTATTCCATTCAAAGGCGTAACAGATAGTCTACCAGCTACTTTTGTATCTTTCAATCGCTCCCATTGACTATGTATAGAAACACTTTCCTCGCGTGTCGTCGTGTTTACCGCCACCAAGTCCTGGGATGTCCATGTCAGAAAAATTTGTGTAGGTTTTTCCAGATATGTTGGAATCTCTTTACTAGATAAGTATATTCTCCCTAACCAAACAAAGCTTCATCTCTGTAATGCGTTGTTTTATTCCTACGTGTCGTACTATATTTTGTGTGGGAAAAAAAACTAAACTACAATATCTAGCATCCAGAATGTCCTAATTTGGCGTAAAAGGGTACTTCACGCAACTGATACCGTACCGTACGCCGCACTGAAGCGTTCAATCTAAATGCAATACAATATAATTACAATAAAAATATGTTCTACTACATGCTTTAATCTTTCTTGAAAATAATGACAGCCGAAAACGCCGCATTTTTTCTTTTTACCATTGTGGTACTTACACGACATCAGACAGCGCACACGGCATGACAAAGAAACACCAACTCCTTGCCGTGGTGCAGAACAAACCATGGTTTTTTCACTGAAATATAAGCTCCCGAAATACTTGAAAACGATATTTTACGACGTCTTTTAAAGGTATACATATCTGTCACTCTGTTTGGAATGCGTTTTTGGGGGGGGGAGAGGGGGGGAGGGGGGTAAATTAAAAATATATTCAAATATGTATAGAATTATATATGATGCGTTTAAACAGTATATTTTTTTTTTCGTGCCTAAATGTTACATATACGCATAGAATTTCGTTTTGCGTGTATATATTACGTTTTAGTTCTTACGTGCGTCGCGAACAGTGTACGCTTTTATCCTTTCAGACGCTGCAAAACTGCTTCTTTATTGAGGTGGCTAGGCTTGTCAAGTGGTCGCGATGGCCATTTTTTCTTGCCGCCCTCAGTGAATGTTTAAAAAAAAATAAAATTAGATGTGATTTTGATACATGCGGTAGTGGCTGTTCAGAACCTTCCATGTTAGGGCACAAATCATATCGACAATGGCCATATGGTACACACTTACCTGGGCTCATTTCCGCCCACATCGAATCAAATGCATCATCCAGGAACCAGCGGCGTATCCGTGACGAATTTTATGCACCTGGTTTTAGCTCTGCAAAAAAAAAGAAAAGATGCACGCACATAAACTCACTAGTTTCAGCTCTTCAAAACAAAGTAACACAAACACACACAGACACACACACACACTCACGCGCACGCACGCACACACACACACACGCACACACACACGCACGCACGAACACACACACACGCACGCACGCGCGCGCGCGCTGTTGTTATATATACGTTTTTTTTTTTAATGTGGAATGTTCTAAGCTTATGGAACCAGCTGAGTGGTGTTCGATGTCATGTACTCTATTTTTATAGTGCATTTCCGTTGGGAAAATCTCCTTAATCCGCCTTTTGCGCGAGTTTTCTGCGCATGCGCGAAGCCCCAGCGGCGACTGATGAAAACACACTGAGCGGCGTCGACGGCGCTTCTCGTCGCCGCACTCATAGCCAACGCACGGGGGCTGGAGGCGGGGTCACGTTCACAGCCTCGGTAAAACGATGCCAACCACCTGTGCCGCTTACGGCTGCCACTCTCGAGGCGTGCCGGGGTGCAAGACGCGTTTTGTTAGGTTTCCTTCGGCGAGCCGCGACCTGCAACGGCGTGAAGCTTGGGTTAGGGCAACCAAGCGTCAAGACGCGAATGGGCGACCTTGGCAGCCGACTGCGTGCTCTCGACTGTGCGAAAAACACTTCGTTACAGGTATGTATGCATCTAAAGGAAATTTGCATGATGAAAAGTATCTACCGGAGTTTGCACCAAGCCTGTAACCCACCAGTGATAGCCGCAATGAGCATTTGTTCGGGGCGTCTGATGGCGACGTATTTTGTCGTTTGTTTTATTTATGTGCGAAGGGGCCGGGTAGCGCAGATATCACAGGTGGCTGTGTGCGCTAGACCGTAATATTTAGCATGTTTTATCGTGACTGCCGCCTGACTAAAAAGAAAAAAAAAAGGGTGTTTGTTGTGATGCACCGCCGTTAGCGAGCCGAGTGGTTGAGCTGGTCATGAGGCTCGCGAACGGCAGTGCATTAAAACGCCGTATTTTTTTTCTTGTTAGTCAGGTGGCAGTCACGATAAAACATGCTAAATATTACGGCCTAGCGCACAGCCGCCTGTGATATCTAAGCTACCTAGCCCTTTCGCACATAAAGATAAGAAGGGACAAAATACATCGCCTTCAGGCCCCGGTGCAACTGCAGCAATCACGCACCGAAGAAATCCTCATTGCAGCTATCACTGGTGCTCTACAGCCTGGGTGAAAACTCCAGTAGGTACTTTTCATCATGCCTATTTCGCTTAGATGCATACATACCTGTAGTATCTGTTTTTGCCGCTCGGAGCATACGACGCACTTGACACTTGCACGACGCACAGTATTTTTTTTTTTAATTAAAGGCTCGCCTTCGTGCACGCCAAAGCAACCGGACTTTGTTCCTTTAATGTACGCAATCAGATGCACTTCGTTAGGGAGCTTGATAATCGTCGTCTTCGTCCAACCGTTTGCAACCGCAAGGAAACCGCCCGGCACAGTAAATGAGTCTCCTGGAGGGTTCATGCTCGTTCACTTGCAGAGTGGATCGCTCTGGACGTAGAACAGGGTTGGTTCCTGACCGAGATGCGCATCCGATATGTAGGAGATTCACATGTGTCACCAAGTTGTTGATTCCGCAGAAATCGCGGCGGAGGCAGAAATGAACGTTGGAGATCCTTTCACAACAGAATGACCATTCTCTGCGCACCGAGAACCTTTTCACCACTGCGACCACATCCGTTCTGACTCCTGAGGCCAGAAACCGGCTACAGCTCTGAATCATCCATTGCCAGAAAAATGCAGCGCGTTTCCTGCAGGTGTGCATTCCGGCCGGGACAATGCCCTTTTCACGGGGTGTCTATATGTGACTCTCTGCCGATCTTCGTGGATGAAATCCTATAGCTGCACGGTCGTAGATGACGCGAGGAGGAAGCGACGCCCATTGCACCATGCCGGCGCCGCGGTGACCGCATTGTGCTCGGTAACTCAAGACACCCCGCGCATATGCGCCGCTCAAAGTCACAGGAGACGATTCCACCTAGCTCTGTAGCATCAACAAACCCCTGGCTGCTTTGCCCTTTGAGATCCCTCTCTCTCTCTATCTGCCCCCACGCTCTCCTGTCTGCCGAAAACCTGCACGCTGAGAGCGTCTCATTCTGTCACGTCGAACACGGCCCGCGCTACACGCTCTTACAATGCGAAGATAGTATATGCGTACGTGCGTTATGAGTGGATTGTGAAAACGCTCTACATTACCCCATACTGCGTGAACATGATATACTGCAATCACTGTCACTACTTTCCGCTCCGAGGCCAAAAAAGGGGGGAAGCTTTCGCTTTCTACCAGCGTTGGCGTGGCCATATCGTATGGTGCGCTTTCGCGTCGTCTGCTACACTGCCGCTCAATGTGTTTCCCGCCCGCTCCCGCATGATGGCGCCACATCCTCGCGCAAAAGGCGGATTGGCGAACACGAACCGGCGAACTTTCAAATTGGCTTCAGTCGGAAAGTGTCAATGTGGAAGTTGTAGGCAGTGTTAAAAAATTATGAAATCTGAAATCTATTGAGGTTAGTGTCATTTAAGGTCTTTTCACCACTTTTCTCAGGGGGGAGGGGGCTTAAATGGATAAGTGAAAAGACCTATACAAATAGTGCATTTTATTATCACTTCTGGCAGCTATATTTTGCAAAAGCCGTATTTATATCTTGAAAGACCTCCTTTTCAGTACGACGGGCGTGCTTCAGTTCATTATAATGTATGTCATAGTCTCTAAACCTTTATTTTTAGCCTGGTTTCAAAAACAGTCAGCTGTCATTCGTGGTTGCTCAATATTTTAAACTCATATCAGCTCGCAGTTCTCGTAATGTAAAAAAAATCGCAGTAAAGTTTATCTGGAGCGAAACTTTTTTTTCTCTTTTATTTAAAAAGAAAGAATCTTCTTTAGAGCCTGAAGTTTGGGATGCACGCAGCATCCGACGCAGCTCTCTGTTACACCGCGGTCTCCCGCATTGGAATGATAAGCGCGTAGCTTTCTTCTTCCACGGGTACGGATCCGTCTCCGCGCTGCTGCATCATTTATTACGGGCCTTTCGAAGAACACCCGACATCTCCTGGCGCTCTAAAAAATGCAGGCCCTCAATATGGAGGATGCGTCCCGGAAAGCTCTGACTCCAGTACCGCAATGTTCGCTGTGGTTACGGTAACGAAGTTGACTTTTGCCCTGTCTCGACCTCAGCAGTGATTGTTTTGGTTCATCGTTCACGCGCCGCTACCTTCTCGGTCGGAACGAGTTTAGGAGTTTGCTATATAAGTGCAATTGACGGATGTCTGTCAACAATTGTATTTGTGTGCCGACTATTACGAATGGCAGTTCGTACGCCTCTATTCACAAATGTCCATTCTCTTGCTTGCTCCTCTACTCCTGCCCCTTTTTTGATTGGCTGCTGTCGCAGGTCACGTCGCGTCTGGCAGCCTGAGAGGGTTATCTGTAGCTGGTTTTGAAATCAAGGCGAGCTACTTTGAAAGAAATCCCTTCGT